>NW_024542172.1:0-96215 GCF_016758785.1 Suillus bovinus
CTTCACTGACGGCTCATGCTTGAACAATGGAAAAGAAAATGCACAAAGTGGATGTGGAATATGGATCGGAGAAAACCACCCCAAAAACCTCGCCTTCAGAATCCCAGGACAGAAACACTCAAACCAGATAGCAGAACTGTCAGCAATACTACTAGCACTGCAACGAACAGAACCATACATACCTATAACCTTTGTAACCGACTCCAGGTATGCCATTGATAGCTTAACCAAACACCTCCCACATTGGGAAGACACCGGATGGATCGGCATCGCAAATAGTGAATATATAAGAGCAACAGCATACCATCTACGAAGACGGTCAGCCCAAACCGCATTCATATGGGTAAAAGGACACAACGGACATCAAGGAAATGAACATGCCGATAGACTGGCAAAAGAAGGAGCAAACAAACCACAGCCAGACGAATTAAACTTAACCATACCAAGTGAATTCAACCTACAAGGAGCAAAACTGTCAGCCATCTCACAATCCCTCGCATACAAAGGCATAAGAGAAAACAGACCAACGATCCCGAGACAAAAAACCACGAACAACCTGGACGTTACCAGATTTGCAATACAAGAAATAACCGGACACCTAGAAACAGATGCCAGCATTTGGGAGAATAGCAGACACAAAGATATATCTCGCAAGACGAGACAGTTCCTGTACAAAGCTATGCACGGTGCACATAAAATCGGAGAATACTGGTCAAAAATACCAACATATGAACATCGGGCGAAATGCACCCACTGCAACGCAGACAACGAATCCCTAGAACACATTTTGATCAACTGCCCAAATAATACCAGCTCACTAATCTGGTCCCTAGCCAAATGAACATGGCCCCTAAAATTTGGTAACTGGCCAAGGATAAGCATAGGAACAGTCCTAGGATGCGGAAACATAAACCTACCACCGTTAACTAGACAAAATAACCCACCCGACAATCAACCAGCGAACAACTCACAAAAAGGCGCCTCCAGACTCCTGAAAATTCTGATATCCGAATCCGCGTACCTAATATGGACAATGAGGTGCGACAGAACAATAAACGGCACCACATACACAAAACAAACAATCACAAAACGATGGACATCAACCATAAATAAACAACTACAAATAGACAGACTCACAGCGAGAAGAATTAACCGCACCTCACCTTTCCAACAGCTCGTTACATCCACGTGGAAAGAAATAATCACCTCAAACAACCCCCTTCCAAAGAACTGGGCTATCGCCCTAGAGGTTTTAGTGGGTATTAAGCCGCCCAGGCCCTCTTCGAACGAGGCAACCAGGTAGCCACAGAGCCCCACACACCCCACAAAATGGGAGTGCGTAAATGCATTTTTCCTCGGACCGGAACCCTATGTGTTCCGCTATAGCGCGTATTTGTAGAGCTAGATTTTGTCAGTTGCTACAAATATATATCGCTTGTCTAAAAAAAAAAAAAAAAAAAAGAAATGTACTTAAAGATTTTCAGACTCTTGCCGACGATGACACGTATGCGTGCTTCTCCGTTTGGATGCGCTCGTACTTCTCATCCTCTCTTCCGGTTCCCACTTTCGGCCGTTTCTCCACCTTGCGTCTCGGCTACCAGCCGTACACCCTCTTCTCCCTCGGATTCTTCGGACGCCAACACTTCGCTCGTCTATAATCTAGAGCAATTTGCGTGTATGCAGGTAGGTCTATGCCATATGTCATTGCTTTTTCAAACGGTTTGCGCACACCGTAAAGACGTCAACATTTTTGTGCCTACACAGATTGGGGTGTGTGAAGGTTATCTGCAAGATTTTGAAGAAAACGTGGATAACTTGTTACTCCTGTCAAAGTAGCACTCACGTGCCCACCTGTTCAGTATGGAGCGCCTCCCGGTCAGGTGAAAACTTCCCAGTGGAGAGGGCAGATTGTTGCACACGAGCCTAAAGTTCAGCTGAGACCAGCATGCAAGAACAAGACACTCGCTCGAAGAACTTCTTTGTTCTAGGCTGGATCTTGTAACTAGAACGAGAGTTTTGTCTCTCAATTCACTAATATGAGTGATGTGGTTGATTGGCGGACTGTTTAGACCTACATTCAAACTTATGGTTATATCTCATGACTAAAATGCAGGAATAAGTATGGCATCTGGAGTATTGTTTCCAGAGGTCACTTACGAGATTCGACTCTCACCTACGGTGTTCAAACAGGAAGAGTACTCTCGATGTCTGCGTCAGTCTGCCCGTACGTCGAGTGTAACAATGAAGTCTGACTGGGCCCGGTGTTGGTCATGATGCGTGATCCCATTCTGAAAGTAAGGGAATGTTTCGAGTCAGAATCTGCAGCATGACTGATGCTCACCTGCCAATGTTTCACTTAGCTCCCTTGACACACTCCAACGTGCAGAATCATTACTCCAGCGAATTATATCAATGAAGTCTCGAGCTCGAGGTTCCAATCTTGGACCAAAAGTGTCCTATTGCAACAGATAATCAAAATGCATGTATCTTATGCCAAAATATTGTTAATAGCTGTTGATGACATAGGAAAATTCTGACGAACCAATTACCAGATCCTCTGCAGTAAGACGAGGGCATGCCATGTGGTGGGATAAATTGAAGGAACGACTATATTCTGCCCAAATGAGTCTGCCTGGGTAGTAGTACCAACTAAAAACAACAAGTTGAGGCCGTGACTATACTGCAGGAGTCATTTTTGCTGGATACGCAGGTTGGAATGTGGAGAAAATCCAATTGACTTCCTTCAAGTACGCGGTTGCTACAAGAAACTTTGTTGTCATGGGCGTCTAAGTCATGCATGTGGATGCGGCTGTGGATTCCGGAATCCCTTAATCAAACGTTATTAGGGATGTTCAAAGTTGGGCGCCCACGCCCACCGCCCACGCCCACGACCCCCCTCGCCCATATACCACTACCCATTTTGTACTTGAACGAATGTATTATATAATCAATGATAACTTAACACTGTCCGAAACCACATTACACTCAATGGCACGTCTCCGAACATCACGCGAGCAATACCTTCACTCATATCTCTTGCTTATGGTTCTTCGTACTTTGTGTCAGCCAGATATGACACTCGAAGAGGCAGCAGTACAGCAGCATTGCGACTTATCTTGCATTCTTGCTATTCAACAAACTCGTTATCTACAAGAGCGCTCCCCTGTTGCAAAAGCCAGCACCCTGCACATTGCTTGGGAATACGCAAAATCTCCATCTGATCATAATTGCTTTATTCACATGCTCCGTGTTTCTCCAATGACGTTTCAAGTCCTGCTCAATCTAATTGAAGGTCATCCGGTTTTTTCCAATAATTCCAACAATGCACAGGCGCCTGTTCAGACTCAGCTTGCTGTCACTCTCTATCAAATGGGTAGATATGGCAATGGTGCCTCGGTACTGGACATTGCTCGCCTTGCAGGAATTTCTGAGGGTGCAGTAGAGTTGTTCACGCAACGATGCTTCCGTGCAATTCAATCTCTGCATGACACTTTTGTATGCTTACCAACTGCTGAAGAAAAGGAGGTTGAGAAATCATGGATAGATGACCGGCTCAAATTCCAAGGAACTTGGAGGGAAGGTTGGGTGATGTATGATGGAACAATTGTTGTTCTGCATACTAAGCCAGGCCTCAATGGAGATGCGTATTACACACAAAAGTCAAACTATGGACTGAATCTACAGGTACTATATCACACAGTTTTTTTAAATAATATTGAAGTGCTTTGACAGGTTGGAAATTTGCCGTCCAATCTTCATATTGTGGACTATGCGCATGGCCTGACTGGTTCTGCCCATGATGCCTCTGCCTTTGAGCATACTGCAGCTTCAAAACATGCAGATTGGTTTTTTAAAGGCAATGAGTTTGCCTGGGTAGACTCTGCATATCCAGTCAGTAGTCATACCATTCCAGTCCACAAGCGTCCTGCTTCTCTCATCCCCGAGAATGCTCTATTTGATAGTGCAGTAGCCCATCTCCGAGTACGTTCTGAGCATTGCATGGGAGCTCTGAAAGGGCGCTGGCAATGCTTGCGGGGGCTTCGGGTGACCATTACATCAAAGTGCCATCATCGGGCAGCATGCAACTGGATTACGGTGGCCATTATCCTGCATAACCTTGTGATAGATGTTGAAGGAGGAGTACAAGGGGCACACTTTGCTGGGATCCACACTCACACTGATGAACAAGAAGATAGAGGATTGCCTGATATCCTTCCAGGTCAAGTGATTGGGAATAATGGAGAACTGAAGCGACAACAGCTTGTAGAAGAGTTGATGGCATTTCGACAAATGTAACAGAAGTATTTGTTGAACTACTATTAACAAGTATATATAATAGAAAGGTGTTAAGGAGTGACTAGAAGTTAACCATAAGGCAAAAAAATTTATCAAGAGGCAAAGGCAGAAATTATACCGAGACTCGTCAAAGAAATACCCTAATCCCAATCTGGCCAATCTGGAGAGTAACGAGCACGCTTCACAGGCTCAGCCTTGTCATGCATCAATTCACGGAGCTTTTCACGATACTCGTCAACATTCCAAATACCAGCCTCGAACTCTTTGAGCAGCAATTGGCATTCTTGAAGCTGCCTCTCTGCTGTAGCACGAGCATTAATAGCATCTAAACTGGCCCTTATATATGTGAGTAAGGTTAATTGAAATATAAATAAATAAAATGTACTTCTGCATGTCAATGAGTGTCTCGTCAAGGGTACGCTTCTTCGGCACCTTGGAGATCCGTTGTCTCGCTTTGGTGAGACTGTCTTGTAACATTGACGAAGATTTCGGGGCTTGCTTAGTTGTTGGGGTAGGGGTTGACTGCGAAGATGGGGGAGGATCATTCTCCTTGTCGTCGACATCATAAAGAGGTTGAGAATAGTCAGAAGGATCTACAATAGTATCGAAAGGAGACTCAAAAGATGGGGAGATTCCACGGTGTGCAGCCTCGTTCTGAAGGGCTGTGTGGAGGCTCTGGATCTGCGAAAAATTCTCCGATGCAAGTTCTGGCCCTTCGTCATCACTTGGAGGCTGGTAGTGCACAGTCTTCCTGCCATGCGGGCCGATACCAGTGGTGATGGCTATCAGGAGTGACATTCGGACGAGAGGATAAGATTCGATGAAGAACAGGAAAGAATTTGAATTGCTCAACAATCTCATCTGTGTCATGTTAGAATTATTCTGGCGGAAAATAAGTAACATACCCCAAATACACTGTGCTTTCGGAGTTGTGGTTGTGTTGGGTCCATCAGCAGGGACATAGCATTCGAAAAATTCATTGTCGGAGACATTGCCATTCGCATCAGATTGGACCCCTTCACCAGTTGTTCGGAGACGTCAAGCATGCACCTTGTATTTTTTTGTTAAGCTGAGCAGAATTGTAAGCTGAAAAATAGTGAGAAAAGCACAGCACTCACTACTCATACTTTCGTTTGACTCGGTCCCCCATTGTGACAGCATTCTGGCTGTGCAATTGCGGGAAAACGGCAGCCGCCATGCACTGATACACCGTCACTTTGCTATCACCTGACGTGTTCTGACACAGAAACATCATATCTCGTATCATATATGACAACTTTGACTCACTTACCTCGCCCTTCTTCCGTTTGCCTAGAAGCACGACTCTGTTCTCCGATAGTTCAATCTGCACCAATAGCTGCCAGACCAAGTCATCAGTCCAGACAATCTCCGGGATTGTGACGCCGTTATCCTTCTTCTTCGCCATATGCGCAGATCTGATTGATGGTGAGTGAAGGTAACAAACCAATAAATTTTCAGAATTACTTTGTATTATCTAATTATGCAAACTACATTTTAGGTGACGACGCGTGGGCGAAGGGGTCATGGGTGTGGGCAGTGGGCGTGGGCGCCCAACTTTGAACGTCCCTACTGAACATGACATGATTACTCGCGACTTTTTTGCTTGGAATCTGATTCGTCGCTCGTCGATCATCCGAACACTGCATTGCGAATCCTCGTCAAGAACTCGCCACATATTTGACGGCTCCATTGGAAGATGTGGGAGATGTTGTCCGTTGGTGGGGGGTAAGTTATATCTATTGCATCGACTAGTAGTTATTTACTGATGCACCTACCAGCATCATTCTGTGGCATACCCAACACTCTCCCGCATGGCAAGAGATTTTCTTGCGATTCAAGGTTCTGCCACTCCATCAGAACGGGCCCTTTCAAGCGGCAGTATCAGAGTCGACACAACCGGCTCACGCCCGATATCTTTGAGGCGCTCCAACTGTTGAAGAGTGCTTATCATAACAGGCATATCCAGGCTGCAGCTGAGGCCGCCGCTCGTATTGAGCCCCTCGCTCATGTAACTGAAAACGACCTTTCTGTTGTCCTTACTGATCTTTAGTCTTGCCTTGCATTAATTTCACTTGGCCTTGCTTCACAGTAGTGTACCAGTACTCCTTACTACTAGCTATAGTACAATCGAGTATATTTACAATGCGTTCGATGTTCGAACGCTGAACCGGACGTGAACCGGACGCCATGAACGCGTTCATGGCGTCCGGTTCAGCGTTCAGCAAAACGATTGAACCGGACGTGAGGTCCGGTTCAGCGTTCGCAAAATTTGTTGCTGAACCGGACCAAACCGGACTTCCGCAACACTACATAATCAAAGTACCCTTTTATTTGCAAACCGCAAACAACTTGAACACCAGGAAAGTTGCAGTCGTTGGTGATGTCAGCAACTTGTTTCCAACGTGATTTTCAAGGTGTTTTGATGTCACAGACCGATGCTATAGGAAATTTGAATTCTATTGAGGCCCTTCGACTTCGTATCGGTCTCAGAAAGGGCATCATTTCCCTTCCTACGGATCTAAACACACCAGTACTTGTCCAGACGTCCAGGAACAGGCCGCATTGCACCTATGCATGCCGTCATCGAACAACGCAGTATTACACACGAGGGACATGCCGCACCAGTATGTTTAACTATCTTTGTATGTCAGCTGTTTCTTGATGACCCCAGATACTACCTTATACTTTGGTTGCCGTTCTGGACGCATGTGCAAGATCTGATGAAGGAGGATGCTCAGTATATTTGAACAAAGTTGTTGTGGCAGCAACGAGGCATCCTTATCATCTCAGGGTGGGTCTAGATTATGCCAATGTAACACGTGCCAATGAATCCTAAGTACTTCGAATGAAATGCCTACTGCGGTCGTACGTGAAGCCGTGCGAAGTGCAGTGGAGAAGTTCGGAGGAAGGTCGAATGCCGAGCCTCAGGCTGTGGAGTAGGTTGCTGCGCAATGGAAGGTTGATTGAGGAATGTTGGAGCTGAAAATGTTCGAAACTAATGAGCACCTATGCCCTTTGATAATCCGATTCCGCAGTTAGCACGCTTTCCGTTGGTCGCATCAAACCTTCAAGCTTCAGACTCAAACCTGAGGCCTAAGCGCTGAAATGTCACGCAAAAGTTCTGGTGACTTTAAGTTACAGCTGCAGCAGGTGATATTGTAATTGGGACTAAGTTCTAGCAACCATTGAGCGCGAGCGCCTTAGAACTCCCGACCGGTATACTGCGCGGCCTCGAGACTCGAGAGCATCGTTAATGTTCCTCGCATCCGCAAGCGTACGTATCGGAGACGATATGCTGTGGGACAGCATGAAATTGCAAGAGATGCAGTCTCCATGCTTTGACTTGAAATTCGCGTTGCACTAAGGACGATTCTCGAGCGTAGTGCTCTTGGACAAATGACGTACCCAATCATATTACCCCAGCCTGACATCCCCGTATCCTTCACCAAATTGAGTGCACTTAGTACCCGCCCTCGGGCTCAGTCGTCTTCTGTCTTTGGCGAAACACCGGCATTATAGGTTCAACATGTATATGATCAGCTGCCCCATCCACGATAACTTTTTGCTGTTGAAAAGTGCTGGTTCTGATATTAGTAGTGCAGGTAAGAAGAAATGAAACAAAACATACAAGGTTTGCATGAGAAGAGGAAAAAAGTCAACAGAAACTTTCTGACAGATACGGAAGCCCAGTTTCGCCTGCGCTAGGCTACCGTTCGTCGACACAATCTTAGAATGGTTGGGCTGGACTGAGCGTAACTTGACGGCTGGAAAAAAGACAATCGACTTCTGCTACAACGTTAGATAATTCTACGTGTGCATGTATTGATCGCCAAACAGAGACTGCTTGGTTGCAGCCTAATTGAGAGGCAGAGGTAGAGTCGGGTGCCGCAAGGGTTCAACGTGCAAACTTAGATCAGGTTTTGAGTTGGGTGGGCACTTCACACGACCCCAACTCCATCACCGCGTTGCGTGTTTTCATGGACTAGGGTGCAAAAGTATTTATAGTACAAGCAAGATCCAATTGCAGAAGAACTTGAACGTACGTGAAATTTTTGGGGCAACAATGAGGTCCTACGACATCTTAGAGTATTAGACGGCCTAGAATTACGTGTAGCGTTTGATTGATCCTAAGTTCCAAAGATATAGTAGTTCTTCGTATCGTGGTCCATGAAGCTAAGGCTGTAGAGTTCTTATGTTGCTGCGATGGACTCCCGAGTAGTAATTGGACAATGGAAGCGAGCACTCATGCAGAATTTGTCAGCAGACTCCAGGAAGACGATTGAAAATGGAAGCAATCATCATGCATTACCCCATGGTGTACAGCTTCAAGGCCTCAAGGTTCAATGCTCATATCGGTGGCACTCCTCAGATCTGATGTGAAACTTCTGTGGTACATTGAGGGTCCTCGTTTTATGCGGATCTAACCCTAGCCTATGAGGGTCACCAGGATGAGCGCCTAGGGATTCTCCATTAGAGTGGCCAAATTTCACCGTCAGTCGCCAGTTCCTCTCTCTCATCCCATTAGTAACATGGCTCAGTATTCAACAGTAAATTGTCCTACCAAGTCAATTGACCGACCTAGTCTGGAATGTATCATCAATCACATATTTCTTCCCCTCAAGTTGCCGCAAGGGAGTGACCAATCCCTTGAGAACGACCTGGCCTTATCCCAGGCAGTATTCGAAGCTGCTATCACCTTCATTGACCTGCTGCCATCCGATAAGCTGCTGCTTTGGACGAGCACCTTGAGAATGCTTCGCAATCTCAAAGATTCAATCAGGTTCAGCATGATGTCTGCAAAAGAAGTCGAATCTCAAATCAAAGCTATGAACACTGAAGGTACGTTGTTTTCATTTCATTACCATTATTTTTCTGTATTGAGTATAAATTTTCAGATGTCCTTGTATATTTCATTCGCGCGCAAAACGCTGCGGTGGTCATGAGAAAACTCGAATCCGAGACCATATTCGAGTCATTTGAGGTCTCTCCTGACCCTACCGCAGTGATGGGCACAAAGGGAAAGCTGATATGCTCTTATCCTGGACCTGCTATCACAGTCCCAGATATGAACATCAATGACGCCACCTTTCCCGCCGAGCTGGCGAATTTTCTCGTTCACATGGATCAAGATGTCCTTGATGCAGCAGCGACGAGGACAAAGGCTAATTCCACTGTTCTCGAAGAGAGAGAAACCACGCATCCGCGATATATCACGGAACTCCTGACCGGTATACTGCGTGGCCTCGGGAGCATCGCTGATGTCCCTCGCATCCGCAAGCGCATTGGAGATGATGTGCTGTGGGACAGCGCCAAGTTGCCGTGGAGGCGGTCTCCACTTTGGCTTGTCATTCGCGTTGCCTTACAGACGACTCTGGAGCGCAGTACTCTCGGACGGACAACGTATAAATCATTCATGCTGTTTTTCATGGCGAGGCTCACAACCCTTGCCCTCGACCATAACATGTCGAATGACATCTTACACTTCATATCGGCAAAGATCGCACGCCGTCTTTTCAAGCTCGGATCCTCTGCTTCTCCAGAGTTATCGCAGATGGTCACCGTTGTTACCAAGGATGTAAGGAGTGTCCTGGAGGAAAGATGGGGGTCTGTCGAGAACGCACAACGGGCCTCGCCTCTTTGGGCTCCGGAGACCCTCCAAATCTTGCAAGATACCCATCTTTCCTTGAACACGAGTCGACAGTACATACGCCAAGCTTTGCAGAACCAGCATTCATCCCCTCAGACAACCTCATTCAATCCCAGCCACCACACGCGCGGGACAATCAATAATTTCCTTGACACCAAAGCTAGCTTCCTGATAGCTGCTCATGCCGCGGAACCGTCTCTTGCCCTTGCAGACTTCGAGACTTCTATTAGTTCGGGGATTGACGACTGGGTGGCACGCATTCCACTCCGGAGTATCGATTCCGCATGCATCTCGATTGAGGCATGCGCCTCTGCGTACTCCTCGAGAGCGCTTAAGGCTTATAAAGGGAACCCGGAGAATTTGTCTATCATGCTTCTCACCCTTTTTGAGCTCTGGGTAGCGATGGATAGGATCGTTGTTGGACAAATCCCACTCTTGGCAGAATACTCCCCCGAAATTCCATTGACGCTTTGGGAGTGTCTCTTAATCCGCAAAGCTTCTGCCCTTGATCGTTTGAAGAAATTGCAAACCTACTTGAAAGCTCGTCATTGCCAGGCCTCTAGCCGTCTGTCGGCACTTTCGTTTACCAACGATGACAAGTCGTTCGCGGCGCAATATTTTTACCAGTCATCCGGGCTGCAAAGTTTAAAGGTTCATATCGAAGCAGATGGTCAGAAACAACGGGAGAAGAAGTTGACTGAGCTTCAGACCCTAAACAAGAGGTATAGTGACCTAGGGATGCGCGTAGAAAGTTTGGACCACAAATACACTGTCGACCCCCGCAGCGGCTCGCAGAGTCACAAGAAAAAGTGTTGTCAGAAGTGTCATGTGGAGAAGGAGATGAAATCCATGAAGATTCATGTTCACGAGTGGCCGCTACCAGAGCGTGAACAGGAGGCGATAGCGGTCGTGTTCGAGCTAGCATGCCCCGTTGCATTTGACATGTGGAGATCTATGACATTTCATGTCTTCGTTGACATCTGCACTCCAGAGAAGATTTCGTCCACTCATCCCTTCATGGCATTGCCAAAATATGATGTCTTGAGGCAATATCGCACGTGCCATGCAAAACAACGGCTCACTTTGGCATCGGATGCCAAACCTTTCTCCAAGTGTCACTACAGTAATACTCACATTCCTGCGTCGGACACCAAAGTCTGTGTAAATAACGGACTCCGATTTCGGCCTTTCGACACAACGACAGGCGCATGGGTAACAAACGCACTACTACGATGCGACGTCACCAAGATGTGCACTTTCATTCTCCCGAAGGGACCATATAGTGGTTTGCAGCAGTACCTTGCAGGGACATCCCACACGTCAAACGAAGTCATAGCCAATCAGGCGGACTGTCACAAAGACGTGACCATCCACGAGTTCATCGCATTTGGAACCTTGCGGAGTGGACCGCGTTTGCAATGGATGAATATCCTACGTGAACTCCGTGGAAGGACACTCAATCTTCGACGCGAGGAGGTTCATCTACTGTTGGCCCAAGCTATTTCACAGGTTGGCCCATTTTCGTCCGACGACAGCCTTGTTTGGCACGAGGAATTGAACAGCGTGCCCTTCCTTGGTGCAATACTCGGAGAGCTGGAGGATTTGGTGACGGGCGTTGAAGGAAATTGGTTGGAAGGTGTCACAATCAGCACTATCGTCATGCTTGTGTCCCGCGTCTTGTCCTCCACTCAGGAAAAGAGTGTCAAAAGTCACGGATATCTGCTCCTTCAAAGGATACGAATTGCGACTTTTACGTTGCTGACGCAACTATTAGAGAAAATGCATGCCAGCAACGAGGAGACGGTCAGCCGAGATTTACAAGGACGCATTCGGGATATGGCAATCACCTGTCGCAGCACTTTCGATGTCGACGGAGACACTTCACTGCTCCTGACGTCGAACGATGACATCAAGGTATTTGCATATTGTGCGGTCATGATCTATGATAACACTCCAAGCCAACTGGACAATCTTCCGCAACATTCCAAGTTACTGCTAGAACGAGACAAGAGATGTTGCCACGCGTTAGAACCCGCTATTCGTCGATATGCAGAGTTTCACAGGGAGGGTCTTGATTGCGCGGTGGCCAAGATTTGGGGCAGCTACAGACCAGGAACTCCCTGGAGGGCACTGGCAGCTCCGAATTCTCGTTGGCTCCTGGCGCAGACTGCGCCTTCTCATTCCCAATTACCACAGGACGTGCACTTCAATTTGATTAGCGGATGCTTACTTGTTGACGGGAAGGAGCTGGGCAAGCTCCCTTCAACGATAGTACAGCATCCCACTTACCGATCGATTTTCGGCAATGTGAGTCTTTGAAACTTGTATCTTGTTTGATACAGGCTCATTTATCAACTACAGAAAGTTCTGGACATCGTTCCGGCTGATATTCGTGGAATGGAATATGCGACACGCGGGAACTTCTGTGACCATCAGGTTAGTGGTCTCTCTCATTGTAATCACTCAGTAACTAATGACGCACTCGCTTGTTCCTGAAGGTGTCTTTTGCTCTCCGTGACTCGAACGATCTCATCATCCGTGCAAAGCATAAACACGACTCCACTATCCTTCAGCTCATTCCGAGCCAAAAATTCGTGAACGACCTGCCGACCACCTTGGTTGTGGGTCATATTCATTGGCTTAACCTGCGCACAAGTGAAATTGAGATTCGGCCAGCAGAAAATGCGTGGAAATCTTTATCTGACAATTGGGTCTTGCAATTTGCTGTTTCGGGTTCCTCAACGATGCAGAATTCCAGTGGTGCCACACTTGTCGACATACGCAGCAAAACGTGGGACATGATCTCCAAGAGGCTGCGTCCTCTAGAGGATGCCGGCTTCATCATAGTCACATATAACAAAGCATCCGGCAGCACTCCCTTGTTGAAGGCTGATTTACCTCGATATGGCCTCGAATTCTTCGTTGATGAGGATGGAAATTTGCAGTCCCGTAACATGCGCAACATGGTCGTTGATGTCATTCAGTCTAGTGGCACCATGTTTGGATTGGTCAATCAACTCATCCTGCGCCCGAAGTTGCAAGTTACGGATGAACATCTTCGCACCGTCATCATTCCGGATGGTCGTATCTCATACGCTGCTGATGGTCACCATGTCCGAGTCACCATAGCTCCTGAAGGTACTCGAGTGACATACCAGTTGTACAGGGTCGACACAGATCTACGTTGTCTCACGGGGAACGCAGGTCTGACGAGTAAGCTCTATCAGGCGCTCCTTCACGCTGTTACTAGCGGTTGTCTCCCTGATCCCCTGACAGGTCGAACAGGGACAGAGGAAGCGTTGCATCTCTTGCATTCCGCAGCTTGCCGTTCATTTATGAAGCTTCGCTCTCGTGACACAGGTCTTTTACGCGAGATCAGTTCGCTGTCAACCAGGCGCGTCTGGTATCCCACTCATCTTCAGAAGATGCAGACAATTTCGTGGTCTTGCCTTGCGCCCCTTGCACAGCACCACGGTTTTTATCCAGCCGCGAAATCTATCATGGACTACGGAATGAAGCTTTCGACTTTCTCAGAAGGGTCTGCAAACCTTCGGGCTGCCTATGAGCTTCCGCAGTTCACCAACCACCTTCTTGAGCGCGCGTCAGTTCGTGCTTCGGCGATCTATCCTGATCAGTTTTCTCTTCCACTTCCGCTTGGTGATACCGATGTCATCTATGCTTCACGTCATATTCCCAACAAAATCGCGGAAGAGAGGGCATATCAAAGCGCCTTCATGGTACATCAGTGGCCCAGCAGACTTCCAGTACAACGGAATCTCGTCAGGTTATTGGCTCAGTGGCAAAATGTCAAGGGCGTTGGCGAGCCGCTCAGTTTGCAGTACTCTAAAGACTGGCTTCAACCGACTTTTCCGGACGTCTTCCTTTCTGCGTACGACTGCTGTCGTAGGGCTACAAGGGAAGACACATTTCGGCTGGTGTTTACCCTGGCTTCGATATCATACAGCTCGTTGAATGATCATGCGCTCGTGCCAACGCTCCTAGCCTTCGCCACAGTTCCCGAAATTCGCAGTCTGGAAGACCCACCGGACTTCACCTCCTATAATCTCTCGGACGGTTTGATGCCGTCCGATACGAGATTGGACAAAATCATCAGTTCGTGCTCCAAAAATTATGAAACGAGCCAGGAGAGGCACCTACCTGCAATGCCTGGCGAAACTGAAAAGGCTCTAAAGAAGCGCCGTCGTTCAGCTTTCCAAGACAGATGTCTCTTTGAAAAGCAAGTCATTCTCCGCATGGTTCGGGATATCTGGCCATGCGAAAATTCTCCAGCACTTAGCATGCTGCAAGTGACGTGCCACAATCTCAATGAACTACAAGGGAAACTTTCCCCAATATTTCGCAGCTGTTGGCGAAATTGTTGCCTGAAGCTGCACCTGGATGGCCTGCAGGAGATACTCAACCGATTCTACACGCCCGGACCTCCTTCGAAACTACCCTCTCAATATCATCTTAATGTCCGCCTTGAAAGCTCGAATGTTGCATCACCGGCCTCATCTGTTAATGCCCAGTACCTGTTCGATAGAGATCCGCCTATGACAAACCCATGGAAGTCTTCCCAAATTCTACCCAACGTCAATCGGAGAGATTTGGTATTTCCAGACTCTCAAGTCACAGCGAGGTTGCAACAGCTGATCAACAGCTTTCGCGCCAGAGGATGTGACAAGTTTCGCCTCAAATACGCCGACGATCTGGACCAGAGTCGGTCGATTTACTGTGACGAGAAGATTGTTGCTGTACCGGACTCCACACCGTATACGATGGAACTATTGCTTCAGTACCACTCTCTCCATAGCCAACAATTTCAATATTCACTCGCATCTATCTTACATGCCCTCTCCCCTGTCTCTGCTGCCGAGAACACGTTATACAATGCTGGATTGTGGCCTCGAGTTACACCAAATTTCCTTTTCACTCGCATGGCTTCTGCAGCCGGAAGTTCTTTGGGGACGGCTTGGCGTGCTGCTCTTATTCGGCTGTCGCAAACACTTTTGCAACTGCAACGCTCGCGAAGGCTGCTGGTCTTTGCTGTTAACAAGAACTGGGTCGAGTTCTTCAAGGAGTTGGAGAGCGAAGAATGTGAGGTTGATTCGCAGCAGTACCCTGACTGGCTTTTAATACAGGTACACTCCAAAGAAATCGCTGATTAACAGTAACTGATGTTGTCATTCTTAGATTGAAAGTCAGTTCCTGGCACGGCCAGTTCAGGTCAAGGTTGCGCTGGAGATGATGTCACCATGCACGGGAAGAAACACTTCTCTCCAACTGAACATGGGCGAAGGCAAATCCTACGTTATCGTTCCCCTCGTAGCAGCCGCACTTTCTGATGGCCACAAACTGGTCCGAGTAATCGTGCTGAAGTCGCTGTCGGCTCAGATGTTCCAGCTCCTGGTCGAACGACTAAGCGGCCTTGCACAAAGGCGCATTTTCTATATTCCATTCTCCCGCGCCCTCTCTATCAACTCGTCAAAAGTGCAAATGTATCGTGACCTGATGCAAGAATGCATGGATGCCAAGGGTGTCTTGGTCGTGCAACCGGACCATATCCTGTCGTTCCAGCTGATGGCTGTCGACCGTCAGCTGTCCCTTCAGACTGAAGCTGCTAAAGATATGCTGCACACTCATATGCTACGGACTCAGCTATGGCTCGACAATCACACACGCGACATCCTGGATGAAAGTGATGAAATTCTGCACGTCCGCTACCAGCTGGTGTACACTGTGGGTTTCCAAAGGTCGCTTCAAGGTCATCCAGAAAGGTGGACAACGACGCAACAAGTGCTGAGTCTCGTTGCGAAGCACGCTGCTCGGCTCATAAGCGAATTTCCCTCTCGTTCAGAAGTGTCCACTCGTGAGCACGGAGGGTTCCCCTTTCTTCGTGTTCTGCACCCGACAGCAGGTGAAGCATTGGTCCGATGGATTGCAGAGGACGTCATCAATGGCGCCCTTGGAAACATCAGCTTCGATCAAGCATCTCTTCCTGTGAAAGAAGCTGTTTGCCGCTTTATCGTGACTGAGCATATATCCAACGCTTGTGTCAGCATAGTAGAGGATCGCTATAGACACACTACGGTCTGGCCAGGCCTCCTAGTCCTGCGTGGACTGCTGGCATGTGGTATCTTGGTGTACGCCCTCAAAGAACGCCGCTGGCGCGTCGACTATGGCCTTGCCCCAAAACGAACTATGCTAGCTGTTCCATTTCGCGCAAAAGACATGCCCTCGCTACGGGCAGAGTTTGGCCACCCGGACATTGCTGTCACCCTCACGTGCCTGTCATACTATTACGGGGGTCTCACACTCCAGCAGTTGATGTTGTGCTTCGAGCTCCTGCTGAAGCAAGATAATCCTACCCTCGAGTATGAATCCTGGGTTGCTGGACTTCATTCCGTCCCAAAAAGTCTGCATCAACTTAGTGGAATCAATACGGAGTCCACAGAGCAGCTCCATGTCCTTCAACAACTGTTCGAATCCAACAAGGCAGTCATAGATTTCTACCTTTCCCACGTAGTTTTTCCAAAGGAAGCAAAGGCATTCCCTAGCAAGCTCACCTGCTCCGGGTGGGATCTCGCTCAAGAGAAGAGACATCTCACGACCGGCTTTTCTGGTACCAACGACAATCGCTATCTTTTACCAAGCTCGATGGTGCAGCATGACCTTGATTACCAACGCAGCACAAATGCCCGAGTCCTGGCGTTCCTTTTGCGCCCAGAAAACAATTGCTACAGACCCATACCGTCGGGCCAGAAGGTGCAACATTTCATCGATACCTTAGTTGCACAAATCCCCGAGGTCCGCGTGCTCCTGGATGTGGGTGCACAGATGCTGGAATTGAAGAATCAGGAGTTGGCCGAAGCCTGGCTTCGAGCCAAGCTCGACGCTCAAGCTGCAGTGTTTGTGAATGACGATGATGAAATTGTTGTTGTTAGTCGGGATGGATCAGTGGAGCCCCTTGTGTCGTCCCCCTTCGCCCAACAGCTCGACCAGTGCGTAGTATATCTGGACGACGCGCATACCAGAGGAACGGATGTCAAGCTGCCTTCTGGGTTTCGAGCTGCAGTCACACTTGGTCCGAAGGTCACGAAAGACCGCCTGACACAAGGTTCGTGATTTCAGAGTCCATGCCTATCGATTTTGACAATAACCAACGACACAGGATGCATGCGAATGCGGAAGCTGGGCAATGGACACTCAGTGATGTTCTTCGCTCCGACTGAAGTTGACCGAAGTATTCGCTTGGCAACTCAGATGGCTGATACAGACCGTCTTGACGTTGCAAATATCCTACACTGGGCGATGCTCGAAACCTGTCTTGACATTCAAATGCGTTCATTCCATTGGGTTCAACAAGGATCGGATTTCAACACACGACATTCCGCATGGACTCAATTCTCGCGCGTCCCTACCACTTCGATTTCCACCCTGAAAACAGCCTGGTTGCAACCAGAGGAGCGCTCATTAGAGGATATGTACGCACCACGCAGTCCTTCGCAAGTATCCCTCGTTTGCGATGCAGACATCCGAAGGAAGTGTGAAGAGCTCGGAGTTCTGATGGGACCCGAAAGGAGCATGGATGAGGAACAAGAAAGGGAGGTAGTCCACGAGGTAGAGAGAGAACGTCAAGTTCAAAGACCGTCCAAAGTACAACCTGCAGCTCAGGACCTGCATGTGGACGTTTGTCAATTTGTCAAGACCGGCCGAATTCCCACAGGGTCCCCCGCATTCATTTCAGCGCTGTCTAGCCTTGTCAACACCACTGCTGGATTTCATGAGGGCGACCAGTGGGCACACAATGTTTTAGTCACCCGTGACTTCGCTCGTACGGTGGGAACTTCCCTTACCAAGCAGAAAGTGGATGAATACCTGCGTCCCGTCAACTGGATCGTATCCAGTGACATTGGAGTGTTGGTAGTCATGAGCCCGTACGAAGTAAACACGCTGCTGCCTGATATCCGCAACAGCAACGCAGTTCAATTATATGTCTATACCCCTCGGACCACAAACACGATGAAGGCATGCGATGATCTTCGACTCTACCGTGTTCCTTCGACGCCACATCTGAGACCATCGAAATTGCTAATTTGCCAGCTCAACTTGTTTGCGGGTCAACTCTACTTCTCGAGTTACGAGATGTACCTCAGCACTTGCAACTTCTTAGGGCTCAACGCGCCCGATCTGGTGGACGAGGACTTGATAGCCGACAGTGATGGATTCATCAGGGAGGAGAATCGCCCTTCTGCGAGAGCATCGTGTTCGTTCAAGCGATCCCAGCTTCCTCCGCTGAAGGAGTTGATTGGAATGAGAAGGAAAGGCATGGGGTATATGCCAACTCACCTCGGAAAGATGTTCAATGGTCGCATTCTGACCGAAGGGGATTTTCTTGACTGAGCGCCAGGTCTATTTAGCGTAAGTTTTCGCGCCTTTCTGCCAGATCATCAACTGACTGGTCAACAGCAATTGTGTCAACACTAGCCTTCATAATCTAATTCTGTGATGTTCTTCATGGATGTACTATTTGTAGTCAGATCTGAAACGACGTCCTGCCGCGTCACATACCTACACGTCAATCAGAATGCTTGGGTATTCTGCCCTGTAGTTGAAAGACTTGCCTGATGCATTAGTAGGTGTGGTTGTGTACTCATTCATACAGTTCTTCGATCAGTCATTGCTCGTATAACATGCAGGTGCAAAGTAATGCAAATGGTCGACGTGAGTCGCAGAAAATGTAATCAGTGAAATGCTGACCTTATTTTCATCTCAATGTCTTGCTTCCATCTTGAACGTTAGCATGAATGCCTCACACACGTCAAAAAAATCCGTAAAATTGCATGCACGACACATTCATCAGATCAAAATGACCAGTCACGACGTAATATATATCTATACCATTATGAGTTCTCCACGATCCAAAATTCGAAAGAAAGCATTGACATCAATAACAAGATGGATATGGATGTGGGCGTGTAGACTGGTTTGCCTCGTAGATGGGCTGGTCACGAGTCTGTTGGACGTGTACGTGGTAACATGCGGGGTCGAGTGGAGTTGTATTTAACATCCGAGATGCTCAACGCGTGTTATGCGTAGATGACGGTGGTGGCCGTGTGCAAATGTCGATCGTATTGTGCATATATGCAAGCGGTTGTAAGGGTACAAGGATATCGGTGAGTGGATATGCGTGTATCTGGGCAGGCGTTGGCACCAGGTGGAAGGCGTACAACAACGAGGTGGCAGTGTACACCACGAAGTGGCGGTATACAGCGAGGACAGGTGTATGAGGTACAAAGCCCATGATGTGGGAATAATCAATCAATCAGATACAGCGGTTGAGATGAGACGGGCCTAACGCGCCCGGTCCTGCAATAGCGCGCTCATACGGCGCATGAGCTTGCAGCTCGCCTGAAAAGCGCCAGACGAGTTCGCTGGTATAACCAAAAATCCTATAATCCTGATATTGATCAAGAGAAATTATCGCTACATTGATATTGCGTTGAGTCGTGTTGTGAGGTTTTGGGGCGGGTGTGATGTGAGGAGCGTGATAGAGTGGAAAGGTACAGGGCAAGGTGTGGCGAAGAGGTGAATGCGAGGAGGTGAATAAGACGATGAGGTGAATGCAGGTACAACAAGGTATACAACAAAAGAGGTGAGCCGCGAGTGCTCTGATCCAGCGAACGACGGCCAGCGCAATTCACCCAAGCGCAAACCTCAGCGTGCTATCCGCTTCTCCAATGGAAACAGGCTGTGTCATCGAGCCCATTCCTAGTCCTTGCCCGCCTGCGCTCATGCCTAGATTCTGTGCCCCCATACCGAGACCCTGCGTCCCGTCTAATCCAGTCTGCGCCCCTCCTAAACTCCCCACCATACCTTGTGTCCCTCCTAACACGCCCAGATTCATACTCTGCGGCACGCCATCAGCACCCATGCCCTCACCACTTCCCTGCGCACCAAGTTCATACCACCCCGCGCTCCCCGTCCTGTCCCCTTCAAGCATGGCGAATAGGAAACTTGTCCATTCACCTGGTACAGCGTGAGCGTGGGCATGTGTATGAGGTGGGTCTTCGTGGGGGTTGGGATGCGGATGTGAGTCTTCGTGTTGCTGCAGGGGTTGGTGCTCGGTGAGTTGTAGTGGTTGTGGGTTCTCGTGCCTCGCCATGTCCTCTTTACGCAGTTGCCCCATGCCCATACCCAAGCTCTCTGCGCACTGTATAGGCTGCAAATGCATATGATCTCCCCCATGTCCCAAACTCAACCGTCTCCTCTCGCCGCCCTTCCCATATACTTGCACACACCCCCACCTGCCCCACTCGCTCAGTCGTCTCCTGTCAGGAGGAGTGCCGCGCCCCATGAATGCGCGAGGAGGCTCTGAGAGAAGGGTTACATGGAGAGAGGAGAGAGGTGGAGTGCGTGGGAGGGTGGGTAGGTGTATTTGAGGTGGTGTTTGGGGTGAGTGTATTGGAGGTGGTGTTTGGGGTGTGGGCGTTGGATGTGATGGTGGAGGAGTTGATGTGGAGGGAGATGCTGGGGTTGAGCAAGAGGTTTGTGTGGGCGTTGATGCTAAGGGAGGGGTAGAAAGACGCTGAGGAGTAGAAGGAGGAGAGGGCGTTCGACGTGGAGGCGAACATGGCGGAGACCCACACAAAGGGCGCGGAGTTGGGATCGTATCTAATAAAGACCGCCCGGGCGGCGATGTAGATCTGGGAGGTGATGTAGCCTGTTTCTGCGGTGTAGGCGTTATCGGCGGCAAAATCGACGGAACCGTCGGGACCGTAGGGGTCACAATCGCCGGGACACAAGGCGCCGGAATTGTCTTGGTACCTTCCACATCCATCGAAAACAAGCCGTCCTCGGCCTCCGCATCCTCTTCGTCATCATCATAATCATCATCATAGTCACCGGAAAGGTCGCATTCATCCAAATCTTCATCTTCATCCTCTTCGTCGTCCATATCAAAATCAATAGCTTCAAATGCAGTTGACTTGTAGGTGTAGCTTGCATGTTCGAGGTAGGAAGCAGGTGTGTAGAGACGGAAACGGGTGTTGGAGGAGTGGGTGGATGGGGAGGGGAAAGGGGTACGTGCTTCGGATGCGACGAGGGCTTTGATTGTCTCTATGCCGTAGCGACGGAGTCTGAGGGACGTCAGTGGTGTGGAATCAAAATGAAATTAGAAGACTCACAGAAATTCTACTCGTTCTTGACATGCTAATTTCCAGATGTTGATTTCTCGATCGCGGTGCGGTGCGGGTGTGTAGTCGAATGAGTTTGATTGGGAGAAAGTGGCTGGGGTTGTGTTATGCGATGGTAATAATGAAAAAAGGAGGAACATACGTTGTTGGGGGTATCCATTGGACTGGTTGTATCCATTGGTATACTCTTGGGTGGGGAAGGCTGGATTTGAAAAAGCACTGTCTTGAGAGGGAGAAAAATCGGGTTGGGGAATGAACTGGTTAGAGAAGCCACTGGAAAAGGAGGTTGGGAATGAATTTGACCCGAAAGGACCGGGCTGAGATGATGGGAAGGGGATTGTATTTGAAGAGAAGGGGTTTAAATCTGTGGGTGGGGGAAATGTGGGATTTGACGCAAAGTCTGAAGAGTTGGTATAAGCTGGGTCACTTGGAGGAAATTCGGGTAAAGGATCTAATGGGATTAAAGAGTCAAGATCAAGTGGCGTCGACGACGGCGTTTGTTTTGTCTCCGTCATCACTTTTGACTCTGTCGTTGGTATTGACTCCTCCTCCGACTTGTTCTCCGTCGTCAACTTGGGCTCCGCTGATGCAGGCTCGTCATGATCCTTGGGCGCTAAAATACTTGGTTGATCCGCAAGGACATTCCGAAGGGATTCTTGAGTCGTAACTGGTTGTATAGGTAGATCGATGATTGTTGGTGCTAGAGGTGGGATGTGGCGTGGCTTTGGCACGTTTTGAGCACGGGTTCTAACTCGTACTTGGCGGATGCGTCGACGCACCTCGCCGACGTTACCATGAGCGATATTCGTATTATCATTCTCTTTACGTCTCTTTCTCCTATGATTAGTCTCAATATGAGGGAGTAGAAGACCGTCCGTGTCGAGCGCTAGACGCTGACGTTTGAGTGCTCTGAGTGCACGTGGAGTGAGCTCGTCATTCTCGCTGGTAGTAGAAGTATGTGGTTCTTCTAATTTATTCAGAGGATGTCGTTTAGTTGTATAGTGGTGGTGATGATGATGATGAGGGTGTTGTGCTATTCGGGTGGAACGGCGAAGGACGAGGTCAACGGCAGCCATAGACAACGAGTCCAGTACAATTCGATCAGGAAATAGAAATTGCAAAATGAATCAACAATCAACGAATCACGTAAGCGTGCACGGACCAGAGTCACGTGAATTATGACCTCATCAGGCCTAGGGTTCCCCGCCGCCCGCGTCCTATGTTCCCCACACTGCCCAAATAACAATCACCTCCCATCGAACAGTGAGTGTTAGCATTGATCTTCTAAGAACATGGCCGGGCTTAAAACGATACAACAAGACGTACAGTAGATCGAGTGGCGGTCCGCGGCAGTGGTTGCGGCTGTTGCCGCAGCAGTGGCGCACAATGCCCTCGGCCTCGGCTAGCTCAAACCACTTGCTCAGTTGCTGTGTGGTCTCGAATCGCTAAGTGCAACCAACTGTCTATCACGTAACCATATGTCATGACGATTTTGAGTATAATGAGCGTTGAACAGTCATAGTAAGTATATTTAACGAACACTAGATCGTTGTGCACCCAACATCCCTCACCCATCCCTCGAATATGACTGTAATCATAAATGATCCAAGTTGGTGGCCGAGAATCAATTCAAATGTTTTTTATAGCTATTGGATAGGTTCGTCGCATCAAAATGTCTCGATCTAGTGACATTGACTTCCGGTGTCGCAGTTGCCGCTGGTGTCGTGGTGGTATATGATTGGAGTGAGCAGGACATTGTTCCAAAAATACTAATATTCTTATGATATTTCTAGTTCTAATACTTGAACAAGAGGTAGGTCAGTGCTATTGCCGCAGCCTGCAGCCAACTCGCTAAGAATGGTGTCATAGATTGAACTGATCTGGGTGAGTGACAGTCAGCATCAGCAGAAACACAGGAAAATACAACGAGTTCACTACAGAAGCAACGCTGGTCTCTCATGACAGTCCTGTATTTGGTTGTTCGTACTTCATATTGTGCTATAGCGTGGTTGTCAAGTTGTGCTGACTCCAGACTGTTCTAGATACGCTGTATTGGAATACCATATTCTGCTGTGTCGAGGTCAATAAATTGACACTGTGCTAATACCTCGTCTCTCACGATCAGTATGTATATACTGGGTATGTTTCATATGCGCTGTGTTCGATTCCTCTGACTGGCGGCACACAGAATTTGCGCCATTTGTCTCTCTGACAAATGCAGTAAGTGTTACACAACCATCTCATTCCCATCCAAGTGAATACACTGATTTGTAGGGGTGAGTGAAGGTCTTAAAATTGAACGTGGCTCAACATCATGACTACACAGGTGTAAGTCTGAGTGTTTGATCCTAATATAAGGGTGATCACTAATCAGGTGTTCCAGGCAACATTTTGTATTACGCAGTAAATGGGACAAGTGTGGTCATAACTGCCATGGTGGGCGGTGAGTCACTCAGCTGCAATACCTCGGTGATAATGATCTGACTGAAACATAATCCAAGTCATCATAATTGCGCGGTTACATGCCATGTATGAAAGATCTAGAATGATCCTTATCGTTCTTGTTATTATCTTCCTAGCTGTTAACACCGCCTGCGGAGTCATCACAGCAATAGGACTCAAGGATACCGTATTTGGTAAGCTTTGCTTGTGGACTTGAAGAACACAACTCATTGAATAAACGCCAGAGGAGCTGATCCTGTCTGGCACGTATTCATGCGATCTTGGATATGAGGGGAATATTCGGCTTCTGAACTCAATGAATTGGATGCTCTACATTGTTTGGGAGGTACTCGCACTCTGTCTTTCAGTCTGGATAGCTGTGAAACACTTCCGTGAACTGCGACGATTTGGCCAACGGACAGGGTCGACCATCGGTGACTGTTTCAGAGTGCTGATCAAATTTCACCTGCTTTATTTTGCAAGGTGATTTTGTAATGTGAATGTGGTTATTTTTCTATGCTGAAGTTCTTCGCGTGCTAGCTTCGTTTGTGTCTCTTGCCTCGAGCTTGCAATTCTCTCTCCAGAACTTGCGACTTTCACTCCAGAGCTCACGGTACGCTAACCTGTCGCTGACATCTGCGTGTAACTACTTCTCATCATTTTTGTAGAGCTCGAATTCTATGGGAAATCAGATACTTGTTGGTGTTGGTGCACTTTCAATTTTCTTGGGCGTGCAGATGTTTGTGCTGGGACCTCGTCTTATCCTTAGCATTCGAGAACATCACACTAAACTCGTGGCCGGCTCTGACGCAGCAGAAATGAGTATGACTTCGATTGTCTTCCTGGAACGTGCTCGTGTATCAATTAGCAGCGCTGTGTAATACCTTCGGATCTAATATCTTCGTTTACTTATCGACAATGTCTGCGATCGGAAGGAGTTCGGGTTTTTCTTCAATTTCAAGCACGTACCGTTTAAAGATTGTGAGATACAAATTGTCATGAAGTTCATGCTATCGACATGCGTTCTTACTCCAAACCCCTAGTCAGACCATCGAAGACACTTGTTCCTTAATCCTGATCACACTTAAGCATATCAAAATTATAGAATGTGAATGACCATGACGGCCCTCTGACATCACTACAACTTGACGTGCCTCTGAAATCACATCAAATAAGCCATCTGTCTCTGTCTCTCGCTGTCCTTCAGCAGCCGTTGGCAATACTTTGTTGAGCCAGGTATCGCCAACGTACATGGCATGTTCCCGGTGCAAGGGTTAATAATCTCTCCCCCCTTAGAAGGAGTGAACTGGCGCAGGAGGCTGACTCTGCAATGGAATGACTGGCAGTCTGGCGAGGCCATCATGGTACGAGTCTGCATGGGAGGCAACCAGGGCGCTCGTGAGTGTTAGCATTGATCTTCCAAGAACATGACTGGGCTTAAAATGATACAACAAGACGTATGCCAGATCGAGTGGCGGTCCGCGGCAGTGGTTGCGGCTGTTGCCGCAGCAGTGGCGCACGATGCCCTCGGCTAGCTCAGACCATTTGCTGTGTGTATATCTAGAGGGTCTCGAATCACAAGTGCAACCATCTGTCTAACACGTAACCATATGTCATGACGATTTTGAGTATAGTACGAGCGCTGAGCGCCGAACAGTCATAGTAAGTATATCTAACGAACACTAGATCGTTGTGCACCCAACACCCCTCACTTGCTCGCACCCATCCCTCGAATATGACTGTAGTCATAAATGATCCAAGTTGGTGGCCGAAAATCAATTCGAATGTTTTTTATAGCTATTGGATAGGTTCGTCGCATCAAGACGTCTCGATCTAGTGACATTGACTTCCGCTGTCGCAGTTGCAGCCGGCGTCGTGGTGTTATATGATTGGGGTCAGCAGAAGATCGTTCCAAAACTACTGATATTCTTATGATATTTCTAGTTCTAGTACTTGGACAAGAGGTAGGTCGATGTTATCGCCGCAGCAGCTAACTCGCTAAGAAAGATATAATAGATTGAACTAATCTGGGTGAGTGACTCACAAAGTCCCATATCAGGAGAAAAACAATGAATTCGCGACAGAGACAACGATGGTCTCTCATGACTGTGCTATATTTGGTTGTTCGTACCTCATTTTGTGCTATAGCGTGGTCGGCAGTTGTACTGACTCTCCAATGTTCTAGACACGCTATATTGGAATACCATATTCTGTGTATGTGTCGAGGCAAACAAATGTATACTGCTAATACCTTATCTTTCACGATCAGTGTGTATATACTGGGTACGTTTCATACGCGCTGTGCTCGATTCTTCTGACTGGCGGCACACAGCATTTGCGCCATTTGTCTCGCTGACAGACGCAGTAAGTTTTACACAACCGTCTCATTTCCATCCAAGTGAATACACTGATTTTTAGGGGTGAGTGAGGTTCTGAACATTGAACTTGGCTCAACATAATAACTAAACAGGTGTAAGTCTGAGTGTTTGATCCTAGTACGAGGGTGATCACTAATGGGTATTTTAGGCTATAATATGTACTACGCATTAAATGGGACAAATGTGGTCGTAGCTGCCATGTTGGGCGGTGAGTTAATCAGCCGCAATACCTCAGTAAGATCGACTTCACTGAAATGCTATGCAAGTTATCATGATTGCTCGGTTGTATACCATGTTTGAGAGATCTAGAATGATCCTTGTCATACTTGTTGTTGTATCCCTGATTGTTAACATCGCCTGCGGAGTAATGACGGCAATAGGACTCGGACATACTCTACTAGGTAAGCTTTACTTGTTGAATTGAAGAACGCAATTCATTGCATAATCGCCAGAGGAGCTGATACTCTCTGGCACATATATATGCAATCTTGGATACGAGGGGGATGTCTGGCTTCTGAACTCAATGAATTGGATGCTCTACACTGTTTGGGAGGTCCTCGCACTATGTCTTTCAGTCTGGATTGCTGTGAAACACTTTCGTGAACTGCGACGACACGGCCAATTGATGGGATCGACCATCGGTGACTGTTTCAGAGTGCTGATAAGATCTCACGTGCTTTATTTTGCAAGGTGAATTTTTAGAATGTGGTTATTTTTTCTATGCTGAAGTTCCTCGCTTACTAGCTTCGCTTGTGTCTCTTGCCTCGAGCTTGCAATCCTCTCTCCAGAGCTTGCGATTCTCACACCGGATCTCACGGTGCGCTGACCTGCCATTGTCATCTGCGTGTAACTACCGCTCATCATTTCCGTAGAACTCCAATTCTATGGGAACCCAAATACTTGTTGGTGCTGTTCCAATCTTGTCGGGCGTGCAGATGTTTGTGCTGGGACCACGCCTCATTCTTAGCATTCGAGAATATCACGCTAAACTCGTGGTCAACTCCGATGCAGAAATTAGCATGACTTCAATTATCTTCCAGGAACGTGCACATGTATGAACTAGCATTACTGTATAGTACTTTCGAATCTAATAGCTTTGCCTCCTTAATCGGTAACGTCTGCGATCGGAAGGAGGTTGGGTTTTTCTTCAATTCTAAGCACGTCATCGACCTGCGTTCTTACTCCAAACCCATACTCAGACCATCGAAGATACTTGTTCCTTAATCCTGATCAGACACTTCAACATATTAAAATATAGAATGCGAATGACCGTGACAGCCTCTGACATCACTACAACTTGACGTGCCTCTAAATGACATCAAATAAGCCATCTATCTCACGGTCTCTCGCTGTCCTTCAGCAGCCGTTGACAATACTTTGTTGAGCCAGGTATCGCTAATGTACATGGTATGTGCCCGGTGCAAGGGTTAAGAATCTCTCCCTGCTTAGAAGTAGTGAACTGGCGCAGGAGGCTGATTCTGCGTTGGAATGACTGGTAGTCTGGCAAGGCCATCAAACTCGTGGCCGACTTTGATGCAGAGATTAGCATGAATTCTATTGTCTTCCAAGAGCGTGTACATGTACCAACTAGCGGTACTGTGTATTGAATATACACTCAGTTGGCTATACAAGCAACTGTATTAGTATATGTACCTATTGAATATACACTGAATGAAAGTATTAGCTAGGTAAGTAGACCGTAAACGAAAGTGTCTCACCTCAGTTGGCTATACAAGCAACTGAGGTGCATATAGATGACAATGAACAAAGAAAAACCGTACGTGATTATGTAAGTAAGCAGTCACGTGTTACGATAACCGTTATCGTCGTTTGTACTGACTTCCAACACTCCTTCTCAAACGATGACTCTAACTCCTAGCTCGTGTGCGAAATGCTTCGCCTTAACGCTTGGAAGGGCCTTCGCTAGCGTGTCGGCGACCATGTTCTCCGTCGGGCAGTATAATAGTTCGATCGAGCCGTTCTCGACGCAGAAACGAATGTAGTGGTATTGAATATCGATATGCTTGGTGCGTGCATGGTAGCTTCCGTCTTTGGTGAGTGCGATTGCTGACTGGTTGTCACTGTATAGTGTCGTTGGGTGCTGCAGCAACCGAAAAACTTCCCTGATGAAACGACGAAGCCATTGAGCTTCCTTGGCTGCAGTGAGTGGCCGCTATGAATTCTGACTCTGCAGTTGACAGGGTTACTAGCTCTTGCTTTCGTGAGCCCCACGATATTGCACCGCCGTCAACCAAAAATGCGAATCCGGTTATGGCACGTCTGTGCTCTTGACTGGTGCCATCAGCATCAGTATACCCGACTAACCCTGCACCACTCGTCCCAAAAGTGAGTCCCAACTTCCTCGTTCCCAGCAGATAGCGGTATACCTGCTTCACTCCTTCCCAGTGCATCCACCCTGGCTTGTCTGCAAACTGCGCAAGTGTTGAGATGGCAAAGGCTATGTCTGGACGTGTTCCGATGGCCAGGTACATTAGGGATCCGAGTGCTGAGCGGAATGGGACTCGTTTCATTTCAGCAACTTGTGTCGTCGTGGTAGGGGATTGGTCCTGTGTGTACTGAATACTTGGGTCCATAGGCACTGCTGCGGGTTTAGCATCAATGAAGTTGTACTTCGTAATGATAGCGTCGACAAATGATTCTTGGGATAACGAGACGGTGCGTGCTTCACGGTTTCAAGTGACTTTCATGCCGAGTAACCAGCTGATGGGTCCTAGGTCTGTTATTCTAAATTGTGATGTGATTTTCACCTTGAACACTTTAATTAGCTCCTTCGAGCTGCCAGTTATGGTGCAGTCGTCGACGTGTGCTGCGAGGATGAGCAGGTCTTCTCCTATGTGTGCTGTGAACACTCCCCAGTCACTTTCCATCCGCTCGAACCCTAATTCGGTGAGTTCTCTGCACAAACATTTGTACCATTTTAATGTGCCTTGTTTTGATCCATACAGCGCAACTCGAAGCTTCGCGACCTCGTCCTTTCCTCCTAAGTCCACTCCTGGTGGCAACTCCATATAGATCTCTTCATCCGCATCAAGCTTGCCATTCAAAAACGCACTGTGGAAATCGAATACGTCAATGTCCCAGTCTTGGCGCACGGCGATAGCGAGAATCAGTCTCAACGATGCGAGACGAGCCACTGGTGCATAAGTCTCGTAATAATCAACACCGTATACTTGAGTGAAGCCTCGTGCGACTAGCCGGGCTTTATACTTATCGATTTCTGTTACAACTTGGATGGTATCTGTTGGCGACGCTCAAACAGAGCGTGTGTCATCAACGGTCGAGGACGTCCTTGGGCTAGCCCAAGGTTAGGGGTCTTACTTGGCGAGGCTTCGGCAAGTAAGATTTGATGCCTATGTCCGAATCAGGTAGCTTACGTCAGGCGGGTGCTAGACGATGAGCTGTATCTGCCAAGGCTTACGACACCCGAAGGTTAATCGTAAGATCGTCGTTAATTAGAAGGACGGAAGTCCGACTAGTTAACAGGGGCTTTGCTCGTCGACGAAGTCGATGAGTAAAGATCGAGACTATAGGCTTATCTGCGAAGAGCAGATAAGAAGATAGAATATAGACTGCTGGCTAGGCAGAAGGGATCACTCTGGTGAGAGTAGGAGGTCAAGAACCAAGTAGATTCAAGTTAGGGAATATAGTACATGGTAGCGAGTTTATATAGAGGACTGGAGGCGTATTAGTGGGTGATAACTCGTACTACCAAGAGAGGCAAGCGGTAAAGGGCATAACCATAAAAGGAAAGCACGTTCGGGTTGAGACACGGGTGAGCCAGAACGTGCTTGATAAGAAAGTGAGTCAAAGTTCGAAATAAGAAGTGAAACGCGCAGGGGCACGATCGTGCAACTGCGGAGCTAAGTATAAGTCGCATGTGCGACTGTGCACTGAGTCAGAGATCAAGAAAGGGAAAAGGGCAAAGGGGATGCATCGTGCATCATATCATAGGTTACCGTCCAGATGGTAAGGGCAGAGGGACTGTCCACAGGATCAGTCAGGTGGTGGAACGGAGCATGGATATGCTTCGTCAGCAAACGGATCTGGCCAGATGTACTGGCTCTGCTGAAGCGACAGGTAGAGAGTGAAAGGGAATGAGAGGATGACAAGGATGACAAGGGTAAGGTTGGGGTAAGGGTATGACACGAGGGCTGATACGAGGAGGATTAGGAGAAAAATGGTAGGGGCCCAAGCGTCTAGATGTTCTTGTAACAATTTCTCCTGCAGCGTTCCTTTTAATCTTGAAGACCCACTTGCAGCTGACAACATTCTTGTTCTTGGGCCGCTGAACAATGTCCCAGGTACGTGCTTCGTTGAGACTCTGTAGTTCCGCATTGACGGCGTCTCTCCACTTCGCCCAATCAGATCGTGTCTTCGCATCTTCGATGGTGCTTGGTTCCAGGCCTTCAGCCTCACTCATTCCTGCGAACATTGCATAAGCGGTAAGTTCTTCATCAAATCCCAATTCTCTTCCTAATCCTTCTCCAGACGCTACCATGCCACCGCTACCTTCCTCTCTCTCTTCCTCTACCCTTTGCATCCCTCTAGGAATGATTGGCTCGCCACTCCTACCATCGTGAGTACCTTCGCCGCTTCGTAACCTGCGCATATATGGTGATTCTGTTCACTGACGAGTAGATCGTCTAGGGCCAGGTGGCTGCTGTTTGAAGTTTGGACCTAGTGGATCGTTTTGAGGGTCTGGGTTTGGTGGGGGATTTGGATCCTGGTGTGGATTGGATGGGGCTTGGGGATTGGTCACTTGCTGATTGGCTTTTGTAGTTTCGCTCTCCTTCTCAATCGGCGAGTTTGGCCTTAGCACTGGACCTTCCTCGTGCTGCCTCGCGAACGTTACATTACGTTCGACGGCAATACTCCTCCAGTCCTCAAAATAGATCCGATGGGCTCCACTCTCGGCGTCAAATCCTATCCATCGACCTGCGCATGCGCGCATGTCTAGCTTCGAACCGGTTGGGTCATGCACCCATACCTTGTTCCCCCAGATTGGTAAGTCTGCTAAGTTTGGTTTCTTGCTGTGCAACATCTCATATGGAGTTTTCCCTTCTAGCGAGCGTGTGGCAGTGCGATTCTTCATGTAGACAGCGTGTTTGATGCCTTCACCCCACATATTCTTTGGTAGACCACTTGCATGTAGCACTGCACGGACACGTTCAACGAGTGTGTGATTCAACCTTTCAGCAACTCTGTTGTGTTGTGGGGTATCATGGGTGGTGAGTTTCCGTTCTGTCCCTTTTGCTCGAAGATGTTGAGTGAATTCATCACTCAGGTACTCTCCGCCACGATCTGACCGTAAACACTTGACCCGAATATTGTGCTGGGTCTGCAACCATGCCTCATAAGTCTTGTATGATTCAAATGTTTCGGACTTTGACCCTTGGAGGTATAGGCATGTATAACGGGAGTGGTTGTCTGTAAACAACACGTAATAGGTCTTCCCACTTGGTGTTTGAACTTGGGAGGGTCCCCACAAGTCAGTATGGACTTCATCGCCGAGGTTTTCACATCGTTTTGGGTCTCGCTCCTTCCCTATTGGTTTGCGTGTGGCTTTCGCATATTTGCACGATTCGCACTGACCCATGGTAGCACGATTGGGGTCTAGCGTGACTCCTTCTATCATCCCCTTTGCTAACATCTCTCGAATAGCCAACAGGGAGATATGGGCCATTCGTTGGTGTAAGTCTTCCATAGACTGGACCTTAAACGTGTTCGTGGCTGCTGCACTTGGGGTAGGTTCATTTCGAATGCGATATAATCCTCTACTGACGGTAACTTCACCTAGTGTCTTGTTCTTAGCATCTAGAATTCGGCACGAGTCTCCACGAAATAAGGCCGCATAGCCTGCGCGAGTGAGTCTGCTGATCAAGACCAAAGTTGCTCCCATTGACGGCGCATAAAGGACATTTGTCAACAGGATGCGAGTCTTGGTGTTACCGTTAGGGATTTCGATGGGAAGGTCACCTTTGCCTATGGCATCAAAGGTACGTTTATCGGCTGCTTCGATCGGGTATGGGGGAATTGATTTGAAATTAACGAAGCGGTCACAGGTATGGGGACATGTGTTGTGATGCACCACTGTCGTAGAGATCAACAGATGCTCTGTGTGTGTTCGTGTTGTTTCGTGCGAGCTGGGCACTGTCAAACGATATCGACAATGTGTCTTGAGGTTTGGGTTCATCGTCCCAAATATCTTCAGTGCTCGCTAACCACACCCCATCAGGTTCAGAATTGTCCTTCGAGTTCGATGCATCCGCATTTGACCCGCTAGCCTTGGATTTGTCGTCATCTTTCGACTTCGACTTCTTCCCACGCGACTTCCACCCTTTCGGTGCTTTACCAGCTTTGCCTCCTCCGTCTTCCCAGCAGTCCTCTTTCTTGTGACCTTTCCAGCCACAATTGTTGCAATTGTATGGAAATTTGGGCTTCTGCGAGTGCTGCTTGCCCTTATATGAGGTCCCATCGGCCGAGAAAGCTACGTCATCGCTCTTCAACTTCCCTTTTGTCCCGTTCTGGATGAGTAATTGGTCGTACTCATTTATAACAAGATTCATGAGTTCGTGCACGGTGGGTGTTTTCTGATGCAGCTGGATACTTGTCGAAACAGCTGATAGGATATTGTTATAGCTGCGTGGGAGCGATGCGAAGGTGATGTTGAAAAAGTCTTTGTCTGGGACAGGGTCACCAGCTGATGCTAGCTCTTCTCGTAGTTTTCGCAATGTGTCTACGTGAGCTCGAGCATCCCCGCCTTCCTTTAGTTTCAACTCGCCGAGCTGACGACGTAATTCCACGGTGACGGCTAGTGATCGATTCTCGAATTGGTTCTTCAGTGTGTCGAAGAAGTCCTTCGCAGAGGTTAGGGAGAGGAGTTGAATGAATAGAGTATCTGGGACCAGTACTGCTATTTGTTGCCTAACAATGACATCGTTCTCGTCCCACTTCTTGATCGCAGTCTCGTAAGCTTGCATTTCAGCTAGCTCTGTGGGTGTTGTAGGTGACCATCCAGCTGCTTGTCCAGCTGCTGGATTAACTGGCATCCCTAATCCTGTAAGGTGCCCTGACAGTCCACGAGCTAACAACGAGAGTTCGAGTCTGCCTTTCCACAGAGGCCAATCCTTCCCTGAAGCATCCAACTTCGGGACTCTCCAGAACTCGTCTCCATGTTTAACATTCGAGGACATTGCGTGGGTGATCTTTTTCAGTTGCGGAGCTCAGGGCTCATAACCTATTGAATATACACTCAGTTGGCTATACAAGCAACTGTATTAGTATATGTACCTATTGAATATACACTGAATGAAAGTATTAGCTAGGTAAGTAGACCGTAAACGAAAGTGTCTCACCTCAATTGGCTATACAAGCAACTGAGGTGCATAGATGACAATGAACAAAGAAAAACTGTACGTGATTATGTAAGTAAGCAGTCACGTGTTACGATAAACCGTTATGGTCGTTTGTACTGACTTCCAACACTGTGTAGTGAAAGGCTTGCGGAGTGGTCCGGAAGGAGAAATTTTGTCGAGGATCCATCACAATATTTATTTAACATATGGTATATTTGAAAAGCCTAGGAAATCTTAGCAACCGTCTATGTCGTCGAATGAGATAATTTGTAATTTACAGAGCACCCGACAAATTTTTCCTTGCCTACACAGTACTGCTAGTTGACACATGCACACGTCCCTCGAATGCAATTGATGACATGCACGTTGTTGTGTCGGAGCCATCCACGAGCTTAGCGTTATATTCCCGAACGCTAAGGATGAGGCGTGGCCCTACCACAAACATCTGCACCAGCAACATTATTTCGACAAAGCTGTCATATATATCAGCTCCTACGGAATCTGAGTTCTATAGAAACGATGAGTACTCGTCGCATGCAGCGACAAATAGGCATACCGTAATCGCTGGAGAAAGAAAACCAAGCTGGAGGCAAGAAATGGCAGCAAAACTAGCACGCGCAGAACCTCAGCTTAAAAACATGACCGCATTTACATTACGAGCTCACCTTGCAAAGTAAAGCGCGTGAGATTTTATTAACACCGTGAAACAGTCCCCGATGGTTGATAGTTGGAGTCTTCGCGATTCACGGAATTGTTTAATGACCACCCAGAGGGAAAGACACAGAGCGAGGACCTCCCATACAGTGACGAGTGTCCAAGTCATTGCAATCAGAATTTCGTTATTTCCCACGACGTTGATAGTGCATTGGTAGGTTCCGGAGAGGATAAGCTCCTCTGGTATACCCAATGAGTATGGCAAGTGTTTCATCCATAATGAAGGCTTACCTCCTGAGGCCATATTGTCGGATTTTGGGATGATTACTCCCACAAGCGATATTAATGGCGAGAAAGATCGCAACGAGAAAGATAAGCATGTTTCTTGATCCATGATACATAGCGTATAAGCGAGCAATCATAACGGCTGACACAGTCAAGTCAATACCATTAGCATTGGTGTATTGCAGTTCGGTAGCTCACTGCCCAGCATGGCGGTCACGACGAAAGTCGTCCAGTCTAGTGCGGAGATCATAAAATTGCCTGAAACACCCAATCGGTGATCGCCCTCGTGGGATTAAATACTTGAAACAAACTCACACCTGTTGCGATTATTTTGAAATTTGTACTGAATTTAACCAACAGGGCAGTTCAGGATCTCACTCACCCCTGCGTATGAAGTTAATTGAATGGAAATGAGACATAGGCAGAGAATACTCACTGCATCTGTTACCGAAACTGTCGGAAGGCTTACTGTATTCAGCTTGTCAGAAAACACCAAGACACCGCATACGAGACATACTAAGAAGATACATGCTGATTGCCAGAGAAGGCTTGTTAGCGCAGCATCACCTTCTTGGTTTTATACACGTACACAGCGTATGGTATCGCAATATAACGTATCTGGGATGTTTTGGAGTCAGCACACTGACAACTTGCCAACCGTGCTTGTAACACGAGGTACGCACACCAAGGTATAGAATGGTCATGAGGGACCAGCGTTGCCTCTGCCCTGAATTACCTACTGTTCTTCTGACGGATAGCTTTACTCACCCAAATCATCTCGACCTTTAATAACATTCTTAGCGAGACGATTACTTCGGTAATGGATCAACCTACCTCTTGTCCAAGCGTCAGCACTACAAATATGATCAAAATATTAATAGTCCTCGAACACTATGTCGCTCACCCCAATCGTATACAACCGCAACAGAGGCAGCAACTAGGAAACCATAGGTCAAAATTAAACCACAGACTCATCGTGACGGGCTCCCCACGCACCAGCAAAATAGCTGTAGAAACGATATGAATCGATTGTCGGCCACCAACTGGGATCATTCGAGACTAGTGTCATATTGATGGTCACAGTGAGTGGAGTCTTGGTGGACATATAACGACATTTTTCGTGTTAGATATACCTTCTCCCGGCGCTTACCACTTCTATAACTAGGATTTACATAAATGTGCACGTAAGGTCGAAACAACAATTGTATGGTGTTTCAGTGAGGCGGCCGCTGTGAGAGGATCGCATCAAAAACGATTTACATAGTCCATCAGATTTATTCAAAACTATTTTTATACTTCCTGATAACGAACTTGTGTTCAGTTTCTTATAGGCCTGGGAGAAGGTTTGCCAAATATTCAAAGTCTTGACTCTTGATTCCACCAATAAATGTTGTCGGGGACCAGCGTGGTACGGATAGGGATGGGCTGCTGGGTTTAAATTTGCCCATCATGAGCCTTCGTAAAAATTATGTAACTAGACGGGTCTAATACAACTTGAAGGGACCCACTGCCGGGCCCCGTGATGTTCTGTTTCAGTAGATCTTTGTATCTTATCGTGTCATTATTATTTTTCCTGCTAACCATGTAGATCTCGCCTTACTAAAACCACTACACCGCTTTTACCCAAACACGTCGTCCCACCACATTCCAGCACCAACCCCATACATCGCTCGCGCACTCTCCAGCATCCCGACATCTTCCCGCCACACAATTTGCTTGTTGCTGGGGTCAGTTTTGTTAGTCTATGACAATATCAATGTCGAGCAAGACACGTCAGGACCTCGGAAGCGAATAACAGTAGCATTGACCATGCGTTGAGATGATGAGTAGGACTGTACAGTCACTCTCTCAAAAGAAAGAAAATACATTGTATGGGGAGGAATGAGACTACAATTTAATATGAAATATTGGTTAGTGTCCTTGTGCTGCTGCGGGATGATCATGGAACATCGTGATTGTTCGTCTGATCTGGCTCATAGTGTGCACTGTCTTCGGGGCGGATTATCACTTGCACCACGCAGGATTAAGAGGTGTTGATTCCCCGAGGAATTTGAATTGTCCTGGAGAACTTGACGGAAAACCGCTCAAAAACCGCTCTTGCATTGTATCGTGGAAGCCCTTGCCGGCTTCGACTCCCTTGATGAATCTCGAGACCTTGACGTTGAGCCTCGTCTTCATTGTGTTATAAAACTGGGAAGCTCGATGTATTCTCTCGTTGTGTCTGAGTCAAGCATCGACCCCGGGACTTTGTCAAGTCCGACGCAGCCTCTGTACTCTGTACTACCGTAATGTCAAGCCTCATTCAAGCTGGGTCAAGCTTCAAGCACCACTCATACCACAACAAGTTCTCCGCAACATCTTCGCAGTCTTTGCGCTCCACACTTACCTGGACCGCGTCAAACCTTTTTCATGCCACGTCAAGCCTCACCATTTCAATTGCCATACGTACGCTGTGTCGTGTCAGCATTTCAACTGCCTGTCATAGCACGGCGACAGAGTTTGCTATTCAAGGAGATGAGTTGCCCGCTCTGCTAAATAAATTTCTAATTTGCAACGTTGGTCCTTTATTCAGCGGTAACTCTGATGGGCACATCTTTGCAGTCTGCAGACGAGTTATCCGAAGTTGTAGTTCCTTCGCTGCCGGCTGAAGATGGCAGTGTGCCCGTTAAACGTTGACATGCTTCGCAGAGGAAGGCAAAGAGACAAACACGTGTTTCTGTAATGAAATAACAAAGGGATGGTCAGGGCATGCCACATGTTAAGTACATAAGTGGTGCCTACACGATTTACAAACCATAAGAATAAAAACACGCATCATAACACGGGGCTTCTTCGCATCACTCGATACGCCCACGCGAGAGTTGTTTTATTGTCCAAGTCCGAGTCTCCAATGTCTGGTGTGTGAACACAATTGGCCTTCTTCTTGCGCACTTCGGCCCGGGAATAATGTTTTCGAGGGGCGTTTGAGTTGTTGACTGCTTGGATTTTGACATGGTGCAAGGTGAAAAAGAGCTACTTTCAGTAAACAAGAGTCGTACCCTGCAGTCGCCGGTGAATGATGTTTGAAAGTCCGACTTGTTGCGTTGTCCAATGCCAATCGAAATCCACCCCAAAGTCACCAAAGCTGATTTCATTTTCTGAACCCGAAATCGAAATCGGCCTCCAAATTGAACTACGCCTAGTAACTGCCGCACTTCATACAAGCTTCGGCCTGGCGCCGCTAATCTGAGTGGACGAGCTGGCGGTCAAGTCATCTATTAAGCACTTTGGCTGTCTCAGATACACCATCAGGAGGTACGGATAACAATAAAACAGGTGCGCACGTCTGATGAGTCACCAGTGAATCTCATTATTTGAATGGTTGCAATATTCACAGTGGAAATTCACCATAATGACCCGGTGACCGGAAAAACGAGATGGGCGTCTGAGTCACGAGTGTTCAATTCCACCGGAGTAGATTAGGGTCTTCTCATAACATGGTTGGACTAAGATGATGCAAAAAGAGATGGATCGAGTAGCTACTAATGGTCCAGGAATTTACTGTCTCAAAAGAGAAAGCTGGGAGAGTCAAGGGAGAGTAGCAGCGGTCGTGGCAGTTGCCACAGTAGTGTTTTGACGATGCCCTGGGCTAACTTGGTAAGCTTACTATAGGAACAACCATGATTTGCCGTGTCTAAATTAGCTCTAAGCACAGGAGGGTCTTCCTGATGCAAACCACAGGCACAAGGTACCTATCAGCTATCCATCACCATCAGTAACCAAACCATCACGCCGATTTTGGTGATATTAATACTACAGGCGCTGAACGGTGGTATATCTAACGCTAGATCGTTCCACACTTTAGCACCTCCCCACTTGCTCACCCTCAAACCACGAACATGACCATAGTCTTGAATGATCCCAGTTGGTGGCTGACGATCGATTCGAACATCTTTTTCAGCTATTGGATAGGTTTGTTGCATCAAGATGTCTGGATCTAACATTGACTTGCAATTTTGCAGTTGTCTCCAGCGTCCTGGTGGTATACGATTGGGGTAAGCAGGACAGTGTTCGTGAACCGCTGATATCCTAATGATATTTCCAGCACTAACACTTGGACGAGAGGTAGGTTGATGTCATCGTCGAAGCATCCAATTCGCTCAGAATAGTGTTATAGGTTGAATTGGTCTGGGTAAGTGGCAGAGTAAGGAAAGTATCAGAATACAATGAATTTGGTGCAGAGACAGCGCTGGTCTCTCATGACTGTACTCTATCTTCTAGTTCGTACCGCGTATTGTGCTATAGCGTGGTTGGTAAGTTGTGCTGACTTCACAATGTTCTAGATACGCTATATTGGAATACCATTTTCGATGTATGTGTCGAGACCAACAGATTGGCACCGTACTAATTCTCATCTCTGACTATTAGTATCAATATTTTGGGTATGTCTCATGTGCACTATTACCTTCTTCTGACCAACGGCACACAGTATTTGCGCCATTTGTCTCACTGACAGATGCAGTGAGTATTACACAACTATCTTACTCCCATCCAAATGAATACAGTCATTTGCAGGGGTGAGTGAGATTTTGAACATTGAACTCAACTCAATATAAAGACCCATTAGGTGTGAGTCGGAGTGTTTGATACTAGTACGAGGGTGTCCACTAACTGGGTATTTCAGGCAATATTATGTACTACACAATAAATGTGACAAGTTTTGTCGTAACTGCCATGTTGGGCGGTGAGTTAATCAGCTGCAATACCTCTGTGATAGTGGCTCGACTGAAACATAATGCAAGTCATTATGGTAACTCGGTTACATACCATGTATGAAAGATCTAGAATGATCCTTGTCATACTTGTTGTTATCTTCCTGGCTGTTAACGTCGTCTGCGGAGTAATGACGATACTAGGACTCAAGGATACTGTAGTGGGTAAGCTTTGCTTCCTGACTTGAAGAACACAGCTCATCGGACGAATACCAGAGGAGTTGATACTATCTGGCACATATATGTGCGATTTTAGATATGAGGGGAATCTCTGGTTTCTCAACTCGATGTCCTGGATGCTCTACACTATTTGGGAGGTCCTCGCACTGTGTCTTTCAGTCCGGATTGCTGTAAGACACTTCCACGACCTGCGACGACTCGGCCCATCGACGAGATCGATCATCGGAGACTGTTTCAGAGTGCTGATAAGATCTCACGTGCTTTATTTTACAAGGTGATTTTGTAATGCGAACGTGGTTATCTTTCTATGCTGAAATTTCGCACGCACTAGCTTTGTCTCTGTTTCTTGCCTCGAGCTTGCGATTCCCTCTATAGCGCTCACGGTGCGCTGACATGTTGCTGACATTTGCGTGTAACTGCTCATCTTTTTTGTAGCATTCACATTCTGTGGAAACTGAGATACTTGTTGGTACTCTTCCTGTTTTATTGGTCCTGCAGATGTTTGTGCTGGGGCCACGCCTCATTCTTAGCGTTCGAGAATATCACGCCAAACTCGTGGCTGACTTCGATGTAGAAACTAGCATAAATTTGATCGTCTTTCAGGAGCCTGTACATGTACCGACTAGCAGTACTGTGTGGTATCACGCTACATTCAGAACTCTATCTCATCGAATATAATATCTTCGTCTCTAGCATGGCTGAATCGACAACGTCCGCAATCGGAAGGAGTCTGAAGTAAATAAAGGAAGAAACTGACATGTTAAGGATCACTGCACATCAAGCAAGCCGTCTATCTCTCTCGCGTGCTGTTCTTCAACAGCTGCTGACACTACTTTGTTGAGCCAGGTATCACCAACGTATATGGCATGCAAGCACCGGTTAAGAGGCTTTTCTCCTTTGGTACACCCTGACAAACGGTTGTGTAAATCGGGTGAGGAGATCGTGTTCCGCTGGCGTCATCGAAGCAGGTTAATGATATCAGACACATCGACAAATACTGGCTGGCAAGCTTCGTCTGATAGGGAGTGAACTGGCAGAAGATGCTGAATCTGCATTAGAATACTGGCAGTCTGGTATGGGCATTGAGGTATCAGCGGCGAGTCTGTACATGAGGCAACCAAGGTACACTGGCCAATAAAAATCAGTTTTATCCATCCATCAGAAAGTTAGGCCAATAGACACTCTGAGGTAAGTCTGTCACGGACTCCGGGGGTATTGTATGCATCTCGCACGCCCACGGAGTGGGGCCCATACGATACCCCCAGAGTCTGTAACAGAGTTACCCTCAGAGTGTCCATTTCCCGGACGTTCTCCCATCCTTACAGTCTGAATTTGTCTGATGGTACGCTGAGAACTCATGAACAAACTTTTTCACTCAAGGAAAGGGATGATGAAAGCGGTTCAGAGGACGTGAAAGGAGTGTGGCTTACATGAGTCCAGTTTGATGGAGCTACTGAAAGTTTGATCTTTGCACAAAATATGGGAGAACGGACTCCAGGGGGTGCTAGAAATCTTCGTGTAAACTCATAGGGATGATGAAAGCGGTTCAGAGGACGTGAAAGGAATGTGGCTTAGTACATGAGTCCAGGTTGATGGGGCTACTGAAAGTTTGATCTCTGCACGGAATATGGGAGAACGGACTCCAGGGGGTGCTGCAAAGCTTCGCGAACGTTGGTCTATGGAGGGGATCATGGATGGAACTAACACCAGAGAGAGGCAGACTAGGTCTAAGTCATACGTGAGAACAGCGGAAAAGTGCTTTTCAGGGTGCCGGTGAACGTTAAGTGCTAGCTTCGGTGAAATCCTACAGCCACACGCGTTGATTCATCGGTTTGCACAGTGGCGGCGGCCGGGAGCGGCCGTGCAGTATCGCTATGGTGACTGGCACGGAAACCAGCAATCTCGGAAACACGCCGCTCCGGATGTTAAACTAAGTCAAAGAGGCAAGCTGAGAAAAGATAGAAACATACATGTACTGCTATTCGAAAGAGTGAAAGGGTCTTTGGGGTGCTTCGAAGCGTCAAGGTGCCCAGATCATGCACCGCGTCATCTCGTAACCTTTCATTGCCTCGAAATTACTTAATTAATATATATTAATATCAATTTCAATTTTCAAGCATATATATAGCAATGCCCGCTAGACCTATTATATACCTGGCCAGATGCGTCTAGAAAAAATCATCTTGAACCCTGCAGGGTAATACTACTGGTTCAACTTGAGCGAGAACGTTCTGAACATTTATTGTTAAATGCTGACAGGTAGCGTTATGTACCCGTGTAAGGGTGAACGCAGAGAGTGATCGTACCTGGAAGTTGTTTATGAATAAGACAGGGACACCGGTGGTCCCTTTAGACTAGCAAGTACTGTCCTACATAGAATCCTCTCAATGGACATTAAAAAAGGTTGAATACTAAGAAGCGCAAGTGTGAGTGTATTCGTAGCGACAAAGCAAATGCAGGGCAGCAGTACTACTTGAACTAAATGGGTATAGTAGTTTGATCATTAATATTGATGGTTCGCAAATCAAAATATGTTACGTACACAATACTTACTTCAACTACTAACTTCAAAGGGCTCCATCGGATAGGCATACAGAAATGTTCATTACCATCATGCCGAAATTTTGGTGATACGGGCGCCGAATGGTGGTATATTATGTAGCACGAATGCTATCGTTATACACCACCAACAATCCCCACTCACTCATACCCATCCCTCGAGCATGACTGCAGTCTCAGACGACCCTACTTGGTGGCCGCTAATCGGCTCGAATATTTTTTCAAGCTATTGGATAGGTTCGTCGCATCAATATGCTCGACCTAACATTCACCCACGAATTTCGCAGTCGCCTGCGGCGTCGTGGTAGTGTATGATTGGGGTGAGCGTGACAGTGTTCAAAAACCGCTGATATACTCATGATGTATCCAGCATTAACACTCGAGCAAGAAGTAAGTCGATGTCATCGCTGGAGTGGCAAACTCGCTAATAATATTCTCATAGATCGAATTGATCTGGGTGAGTAACAAGAGTCCGATATCAGGTGAAAAGAGAATACGATGAATTCGCGACAGAGGCAACGCTGGTCTCTCATGACTGCGCTGTATTTGGTTGTTCGTACTTCAGTGTGCTACAGCGTAGCTGGCGGTTGTGCTGACTCCAAATGTTCTAGATACGCTATATTGGAATGCCACATTCTGTGTATGTATCGAGGTCAACAAATCGGCACTGTGCTAATAACTCATCTCTCACAATCAGTGTATATCTACTGGGTATGTTTTATATGCGCTGTGTTCGATTTTTCTGACTGGCGGCACACAGCATTTGCGCCATTTGTCTCGCTGACAGATGCAGTGAGTATCCATATTCCACACCCATCTCTATCCTATCTAATGAATACACTTATTTGTAGGGGTGAGTGAAATTCTGAACATTGAACTTGGCTCAGCATAATCACTACACAGGTGTGAGTCGGAACGTTTGATCCTACAACGAGAGTGACCATTAATTGGGTGTTTCAGGCAATATTATGTATTTTGCATGGCGTGGGACGGGTGTGGTCGTATCTGCCATGTTGGGTGGTGAGTTACCCCGCTGCAATACCTCATTTGATATTGACCTGATTCAAACATGATGCAAGTAATCATGATTGCCCGGTTATATGCCATGTATCAAAGATCTAGGAGGATACTGATCTTCCTTGTTATTATCTTCCTGACTGTAAATATTGCCGGCGCAACAATCACAGCAATAGGACTCAAGGATACTGTAACTAGTAAGCTTTACGTGTTAAATTGAAGAACACAGCTTATTGAACCACCACAGAGGAGATGATACTCTCTGGCACGTATATGTGCGATTATGAAGATGAAGGAAACAGCCAGCTTCCGTCTTTAATGCTTTGGATCCTCAACACTATTTGGGAGGTTCTCGCACTGTGTCTTTCAGTCTGGATTGCTGTGAAACATTTCCGCGAGCTGCGACAATTCGGCCCATCGACAGGATCGACCATCGGGGACTGTTTCAGAGTGCTCGTAGAATCTCACGTGCTTTATTTTGCAAGGTGAACTTCTGATGTCAATGTAGTTATCTTGTTCTCAAGTTTTGCCCGTGCTAGCTTCGTTTGTGTCTCTTGCCTCATGTTCGTTTCTTTCTCCCCAAAAATCTCGGTGCGCTGACCTGTCACTGACATGTGCGTGTCACCATTGCTCATCTTTTTTTAGCAATCACATTCTATGGGAACTCAAACACTTAACGGTGCTCTTTCGATTTTAATGCTCGTGCAGATGTTTGTGCTGGGGCCACGCCTCATTCTTAGCGTTCGAGAATATCACGCCACACTCGTGTTCGACTCTGACGCAGAAATTAGCATGAAGTCGATTGTCTTCCAGGAGCGTATTGATGTACCGACTAGCAGTACTGTGTAGGACAATGCTTGCCGAGTAGTCCCTAGGAAGAAGAAATTTATTCAATATATGGTGTTTCGAGGTATATATATATTTGAAAGGTCTTAGCAAACCTATGTCTTGTTGTATCGCTTCTGGAACAAAGCAGTCACCCGCCCGCACATACACAGTGGCAAGCTGAGATTATCTGGAACGTCGAGCAACTGACCAAGCCCTTGATACCGATACTAAAATATGAAAAATCAGTATAAGTTGCCTATACAATTGATACTACGTCAGTCTTACTGCGGTAGCGTTTACCAAGGCCACTGCAATACATGCGTAGGATTTGCACGAGGGTCCTTACAATTTAATGAAGTCCATTGGGATCTAGATAAGTTGGAGCACATACGGAACCATCCTGCTGAGCACGAACTGTCAGAGTAAAGCGCTGACCGAGACACAGACATACATACACACACACAGCCGTTGGCACCGATCACAGTCGCTCCTAGATCGCAGGGACCAGGAAATGTAGAAATGGCGTGTCCGAGTTTAGATAGCTAATAATCCGAGAATTCGACATATCAATCACTGTCTCGGATCACCATTTGTCTGAGCATGAAGAACCAATAATTACACTGATCGCAGAATCGTGGGTTGGGTATGTATGATGGCCCTGTCGAAGTCTTACAATTGAGTTAGAGCTTATCCTGGATGAAATTTCATAGAAAAAGCCTACCTCTGAACGTCATAATGAATGATTCGTGGATCGATGGGCTGATCGCTCCCAGTACTATGATCGTGCCCATGATGCAGAAGTGGAGTTGAAGGCGAAGAAGGGTAAAGATGGGACACACTCAAATATTTTTGGTAGGAACATTATGTCTTAGGCTGTTGGGGCGACCAATAAAGAGCACAATATATCAGAAGAATCAAGCCTATCCATGATGATCACGAGGAAAATAAAGTTCCGAAGAGAAGCGTGATTCCGATGATGGCGGCTGTCAGTCTGGGACAAGTAGAAAGTGGTTCCTTGCGGCGAACAAAGTCCAGCCCCGCAGTAAATGTATCAGAACTTAGGAATTGGATGATGCTTAGAATGGAAAATTGGGAATCTCAATATTTCGGTTTGTTCCGCAGTATACACACTTGTACTACTTGTCCTCCGATAAACTCAGAACTCCGCTACCTGTCGTGCACGGATCATTGTCAACTCGTACTTTGTACAACAACACATACGAATACCAATCGTACACAGAAGACGGGACGACAACACAACGGACTCGGCAAACACCGAAGGTTGTAATTTGAAATCACTTCACCATCAAGGGATCAAAGCATCCGAATCTCCGTCATGTTGATTTTAGCAGTAGTATATCTAGCAGGTTGAACGCTATCGTTATACACCACCAACATTCCCCATTCGCCCATACTCATCCTCGAATATGACCGTAGTCATGAATGGTCCCAGTGTGTGGCCGATAATCAATCTCGAAATTGTTAATAGCTATTGGATGGGTTTGTCGCATCAAGATTCAAGATCTCTAGATCTAACATTGACTTGTGCTTTCGCAGTTGCCGCCGGCGTCGTGGTGGTATACGATTGGGGTGAGCAGGACAGTATTTGAAAACTGCTGATCTTCTCATAATATTTCCAGTGCTAACGATTGGACAAGAGGTAGGTCGATCTTATTGCCAGAGCCCAACTCGCTAAGAATCGTGTCATAGATTGAGTTGATCTGGGTAAGTGACGAGAGTCTTGTATAAAAGAGAATACAACAAATTCGCGACAGAGGCAACGATGGTCTCTCATGACCGTGCTGTATCTGCTTGTTAGTACCTCGAGTTGTCTTATAGCGTGGCTCGCAAGTCGTGCTGACTCCGAAATATTCTAGATACGTTATATTGGAATACCGTATTCTGCGTATGTGTCGAGGCAAACAACTTGGCGCCGCGCTAATGTTCATCTCTGACAATTAGTATCAATACTCTGCGTATGTCTTATATGTGCTGTGTTCGATTCTTCTGACCAGCGACACACAGCAACAATGCCATTGGTCTCACTGGGAGATGCAGTGAGTATTACACAACCATCTCATTCCTATCCAATGAATACATTCATTTGTAGGGGTGAGTGAGATTCGGAATATTGAACCTGGCTCAACATAATGACTACACAGGTGTGAGTCGGTGTTTGATACTAATACCTGAGGGCGATCACTTATCGGGTTTTTTAGGCAATATGGCATCCTACGTAATAGGTGGGACAAATGTGGTCGTAGCTGCCATGTTGGGTGGTGGGTTACCTAGCTCAATACCGTTGTGATATTGACTCAACTGAAACATCATACAAGTTATCATGATTTCCCGGTTACATGCCATGTATCAGGGATCCAGAACGATGCTTATCTTCCTTGTTATCACGTTCTTGGCAGTAAACATCGCCTGCATGGTAATAGGGGCAATAGTACTCAAGGACACGGTAGGAGGTAAGCTTTACTTGCTGACTTGAAGAACCTGAACACAGCTCATTTGACAAACAACAGATGAGCTGATACTCTCCGGCATGTATATGTGCCATTATGTATATGATGTGGATGTCCAGCTTCTTACTCAAATAATTTGGGTGCTCAACACTGTTTGGGAGGTCCTCGCACTGTCTCTTTCAGCCTGGATTGCTGTGAAATACTTCCGTGACCTGCGACGATTTGGTCCATCGAGAGGAAGGACCTTCGGGGACTGTTTTAGAGTGCTGATTCGATCTCACGTGCTTTATTTCGCAATGTGAGCTTGCCATGTAATTGTGGTCATAGTTTTCTGCTAAAGTCCTGCGCGTGCTAGCTTTGTTTGGGTCTCTTGCCTCCAGATAGCCACTATATCTCCAGAGATCTCCGTGCGCTGACCTGTTGCTGACATCTGCGTGTAAACATTGCTCACCGTTTCTGCAGAATTCGAGTTCTATTGGAACTCAGATATTCGATGGTGCTCTTTACATCTTATCGGGCTTGCAGCTGTTTGTGCTGGGACCACGCCTTATCCTTAGCGTTCGAGAACATCACGCTAAACTCGTAGCCAACTCTGATGCAGAAACTAGCATGAATTCGATTGTCTTCGAGGAGCGTGTATATGTAACGACTAGCAGTACTGTGTAAGGACACACATAGCGAGTGGTCTGCAGGGAGGAGAACGTTGGTCGAGGATCCGTCGTAGTGTTTATTTGACATACGGCGTTTCAAAGCATATCTAAATGTATATGAATCCAGTTCTTGTCGTATCTCTACTGGAATTCAGTGAACCGCCCGCCCACACTTGTACCAAATGAGCCGAAATTATTCTGAACGTCTCGCAGCCAACCCAGTCCTCAATGTCTGATACTGAAACGAACGAGAATCAGTATAAATTAACGACACAACTGACTCTAGAAGTGACTGCGAACCGACAATCTGAATTTTGAAGATACACACATGTATCACAGTCGCTCTGGAGTACCAATAACCGTCCCACCCAGCAACTCCACAGCACACTACCCAAACCGTGCATCGAAATCCATTCAGGATCACAGACAGGAAATCCACGAATTCTTCGGAGTACAAAACATACGATATCCAGATCAGTCAGTGCAGATGTTACAACGAACACGTGGCTGAGATAGATCAATGACGATCGTCTGTGTGTTATGCAAAGTTCAACGATATTGAGCGTGATAGATTTTAAGAAGGAACTGACAGCTTATATATCACGAATGCGCGAGGTAAGAACATCGAGCATGGTAAGTGCAACAGCACACAACGTGCTGCTACTTCGCCTTCGAGTAAAAAGAATGATCATGATTCATAAATTCCAGATAACATGACATCGAAGAGTTTATCACAGCATGAGCATGAGCTTATGTGAAAGAGTGAGATGACGCACAAGGACGAAGATAGAGTACTTGTGCGTTTTCTGCAAGCGTTGTTGACAGGAAAGTAAAATTGAGATATAAACAATGATGTAATCGGTAACTGAAAGTAGCGAGACGTTACTGCAATGAACTGGGATGTGGCACTAGGCTGTAGAAGAGACATTGAGATGAAACATGGATGTGGGAACAAAGACTTGGCACTGACAGAGACAGTTGTTCGTCAGTTGGGGGTGGGCGTTTTGGCGACGGTCTGAATCAAATTTTGCTGGGGTTTCCAGACCAATATTATCTGTCGAGGTGAAAGTAGTGAGCCGGAAATACGCCTGCACTAAGGGAAAAGTGAGAAGAAGATACGGACAGGGAAAAGCAGACGAAACTCTCGAGTTTGAGGTAGCACTAAGTGAGGTTTTCGGAAAAGCACGACACTACCAAGACACTAAAATTAAAAGGGGAGTGGTGAGTGGGTAAGCAGAAAGGAAGAAGACAAGAAGGACGCGTGTCGACGGACACGCGTACATACGCGGTTGCTCGTTACTAGTTTAGCTCAAGTAAATTTCAGGACTGGGTAGGAAAAGGAAAACAACGCGTCTGTGCTCAGATAGGCGACGCAGGAAGAATTCCGTTTTGAGGAAAAAACTCAATATTATCTGTCTGAGCACAAAAGAAGATTGGGAAAGGGTGGCCTTCAGAGCACTAGCAGAATGTCCTTAGGCGCAGGGAAGATTGTGTCTGGAGGGTCTGTCGGAGGAGCAAGACTTTAGTCTCATATATCATAATACACACATAGAGATGGACCGGATAAGACAGAGATTGGACAACCGCAGCCGTCACGGTTATATCGAGTCTCGGCAAACACCGAAAACACTCTCGTTGCGACGACGTTGCCAACCATTGACCAACAAATCTCGGAGGTCCCGTATCTTTCGTACCATGTTTTATGCCGGTATCACCGATCTATCGTGTCTGGTATCTGCATCTATCATCCAGTTTTTGGATCGGGAATAGTGAAATGGCGGGGCTATGAGATGATCTACTTCTCGGACTGTGGCGGCTATGCGTGTCACAGCGTGTGCAACGCGGAATAATCAGGCTACGGTGCAACTTTCATAGCATACCCATGACATTGCTGAGCATGTTAAAGGCCAGGATGCCATCGTTGGAAATTAGTTGCCGACATCGCCAATGACTGGAACTTTCCTGGTATTCAAGTAGTCGCTGCGTAAGGAGATCAAAATCTACTTTGATTATTGAGGGCTTCTTTTCAATGTACTATCATTCGCACCGCAATGCTTACTTCACCTGATCAAGGGTCTTGTGGCGGGATTTTGGCAGGTCGATATTATTGCCAGAGCAGCCAACTCGCTAAGAATCGTGTCATAGATTGAATTGATCTGGGTAAGTGACTAGAGTCCCGTATCAGCAGAAAGAAGAAAATACTACAAATTTGCGACAGAAGCAACGACGGTCTCTCATGAGTGTGCTGTATTTGCTTGTTCGTACCTCATTGTGCTATAGCGTGGCTGGCAAGTTGTGCTGACTCCAAAATGTTTTAGATACGTTATATTGGAATACCATATTCTGTGTATGTGTCGAGGCCAACAACTTAGCACCGTGCTAATGCTCAGATTAGTATCGATATTCTACGTATGTGTCAGATGTGCTGTGTTCGATTCTTCTGACCAGCAGCACACAGAAAGCGTGCCATTGGTCCCACTGGGAAATGTGGTGAGTAGTATACAACCATTTCAATGAATGCACTGATTTGTAGGGGTGAGTGAGATTCCGAACATTGAGCCTGGCCTGACATAATGACTACACAGGTGTGAGTCGGTGTTTGATACTAATACCCGAGGCCGATCACTGATTGGGTGTTTCAGGCAATTTTACATACTACACATACAATGGGACAACTGTGGTTGTCACCGCCATGTTGGGCGGTGAGTTACCCAGCTGCAATACCTCGGTGATATTGACTTGACTGAAACATGACGCAAGTCATCATGATTGCCCGGTTGCATGCCATGTATCAGGGATCTAGATTGATGCTTCTCTTCCTTGTTATTATCTTCCTGGCTGTAAACATCACCTGCTGGGTGATGCTGGCAATAGGACTCAAGGATAGTGTAGCGGGTAAGCTTTCCCTGTTCACTTGAAGAACACAGCTCATTGGACGAATGCCAGAGGAGCTGATACTCTCTGGTATATGTATGTGTAATTATGCATATGATGGTAACAGCTGGCTTCTGTTTACAATGATTCGGACGCTCTACACTGTTTGGGAAGTCCTCGTACTGTGTCTTTCAGCCTGGGTTGCTGTGAAACACTTCCGTGACCTGCGAAGACTCAGCCAATCGACAGGAACGAACATTGAAGACTGTTTCAAAGTGGTGATAGAATCTCATGTGCTTTATTTTGCAAGGTGAACTTGTCATGTAATTGTGGTCATAGTCTTCTGCTAAAGTTCCGCACATGGTAGCTTTGTTTGTGTCTCTTGCCTCCAGCTTGCTTCTCTATCCCCAAAGATATCTGTACGCTGACCTGTCGCTGACATCTGCGTGTAAACATTGCTCACCGTTTCTGCAGACTTCATATGCTACCGGAGTTGTGACACTCCAAGGTGCTCTTGAAATTTTAACGAGCGTGCAGATGTTTGTGCTGGGACCATGCCTTATCCTCAGCGTTCGAGAATATCACGCTAAACTCGTGGCCAACTCTGATGCAGAAACTAGCATGAATTCGATTGTCTTCCAGGAGCATGTACATGTAACGACTAGCAGTACTGTGTAGGGACATACATGGCGAGTGGTCTGCAGGGAGGAGAAATTTAGTCGAGGATTCGTCGTAGTATTTATTTAACATATGGTGTTTCCAAGCATATTGAAATTAAGGTTTATGCATACCAATCCATTTCTTGTTGTATCTCTAGCTACTGGAATACGTGAATCGCCTGCACCAAATGGCAAGTTGAAATTATCGGCTTTCCGCCTGATCACCGCTATTGACTGCAGGTTGATGCGACCTGGTCGCGGCAGTTGCCGCCGATTTCCATCTTAGGTACATGGAGGAGAACTTCTACTGGTTCTTATCTTCAATATTGGTTACATCATGTCATATCTGCGTGGTTGGTTCTCGCTTGATACCTCAAGCTCTGCGATCGATGTTGAACCCAACGACTCCTACTCAAACCAGTCATCTTCAGTCCCTGAAGTCAATGAAGAAGATGAGGACGATGGGTCCGATACAGCAGGTGAAAACGACGAACCGCCCGCTTTCCCTGCAATTAACAGTGCACAACGTGCTGCTACTTCACCTTCGTCATCTTCAAACTCATCCAGTGGATTCAACGTACCAAGCATACTCACTGACTCTGCATTAATGCCCCCGCCGCCTGTGCCCGGCCTTGCTACACGTCGACCAGGTGTTCCGCCTCCACAGAGTTCATCATTTCTTCTTGCACCTATGACTACGACTCAACCACCCAAACGACTTTCCAAACGAGATAAAGTGGCTTTAGCGCCTGGATTTGGTCCTCTTGATTGGGGAAATCTTAAAGCATCTGGCCAGAACTTACGCGTAAGCAAGTCGGTGCATCTCTAGTACTGTGTAGTGAAATTTAATCAGGGAGTTGATGCATTAATACGCATCCCACCATCTGTACTTAAGCTACACAACAAGAAAGAGGATGCTTGGACAGCGATCAATGGGAAGGTATATAATATCACACCCTACCTCCCATATCACCCAGGTGGTGAGAAGGAGCTCATGAGAGTAGCGGGTAGAGATGGAACTAAGTTGTTTTGTGAGTAAATTCGTATATTCGTATAGGTTACACCATTGAACGGGAGAATGTAGCTCTGACGCACGCATGGGTAAACGCGGATTTCATGCTTGATGCATGCCTGGTCGGATTCCTAGTCTCAGAGCCAACCTCATGATTGATTGGACAGGACGTTACATATAATTGTATAGACTAGAACTGCAGGCTTCTATCGATATCTGTACTGATCACTTGCTGTGCTACAACGGGAGCCGCTCAGGTACTGTGATATACTTGACGCCAAATCTAGACCGTCACAAGATGGACATTTAAGCTGTGGCTGCTTGTATGTTCTTCTTTCTCTAAATTTAATGCGAAGCCCTAACATGTGACTGCAAGAGTTATCGCAAGCATAATATCCAAGTGTCGCAACTCACTGCAAGATTATGCAAATTTACTATTACCTTGATCATCACGATGGAAGCGTTGCCATACAGCCGAAGGTACCTCTGAAATCGAGTCGTCCGTCAAAGTATGCAGAGATCTATCGATGGCCATTTATATGGCATCCAAAAAGGGAAGTGAGTTGTAATATGGTTGCGCAATAAGACCTTCGACTCGCATCACATTCCTCATTAAGAGGTCGCCTGACCTCCTCGTTCCGGTCAAGTTCCTGTATAAAGTCGAGGAATATGCAATGCAGAGGCTGACGTTATATTCTTCCCTTCTAAATCACGTCAACATGGCACCGGTAGCTACCACTGAGGAAAGCGGCAACGGAACCGTCGGCGCTGTTGCAGAGTTGAAGAAAGCTCAAGCCAATAAACCGATCGAGGACACTCGTATCATAAATCCCTTCTACTCACCCAGTGCTGGTAACGAGAACGACGATGACTACCAATATGCCAAGTACAAGGTGAGAGACTTTGGAGTCCGATCTCACAGCCAAACACTGATCCTTCACCAAGCCCCACTTCCCCGTTTTGGATTGGGAACCACTCACAGAAATCGAGGTCACCGACCGTGGCCTCTTTGCAGACTCAAGCAAGGCTGCTCTCTTCGGTGCTGCACAGAAAGTGAAACACCTTACACCCGCCATTGGCACAGAGCTCGTTGGCGTCGACCTCCGGCAGCTGACGAATCAGCAAAAGGACGAACTGTGGGTGCCAAATATTTGACTGCAGCTATGTTTTAACGAGTTTATCTTGCCAGCGCCCTTCTCGTTGCAGAGAGAGGTGTTGTTTGTAAGTGAACCTAAATGATCTCTTACTGGGCTAACTAACGCATCCCTTGTGTAGTCTTCCGAGACCAGGAGCTTAGCATCCACGAGCAGCTTGGCATTGCTAGACACTTTGGACCCCTTCATAAGCACGCAACGACCCCCATCCCTCGAGAACCGGGACTTGAGGAGGTCCACGGTGAGTCAGATCGTTCCAAAAACTGCGTGACTGTTAATTTCATCCTTCAGTCGTTTACAATGATGCTTCACGACGCCCTGACAGTAGTGCTTTCTCGAAGATCGAGCTTTGGCACAGCGATGTGACGTATGAGATCCAACCGCCGAGTACCACGTCCTTGAAGGTGATCACTGGCCCTGAGTATGGCGGTGACACGCTCTGGAGCTCTGGGTAAGTAACAGAATATGGCCCATTGTACAAACAAGTTATCCTGATGATCATAATCACGTACAGTTATGCTCTTTATTCCTCCCTCAGTCCAGGCATGCAGGCATACCTCGAGGGTCTTACAGCTCTGCACAGTGCAGTCGCGCAGGCAGATGGATCTCGTGCGGCTGGCCTCCACGTCCGTCGCGAACCCGTCGAAACCATACATCCTGTCGTTCGTGTCCACCCAGTGACTGGCTGGAAGAGCGTTTATGTCAACCCTGGCTTCACTCGTCGCATACTCGGTGTCCCCAAACCTGAATCCGACACCATTCTCAGTTTCTTGTTCCACCAGGTGGCCGAGAATGTTGACTTCCAAGTGCGCTTCCACTGGGAGCCGAATTCAGTCGCGTTCTGGGACAACAGGGTCAGTGCTGTCCATATTTCACGAAGAGCGCAGAGTTTGACCAGATACTAGATTGTCGCTCACACCGCGACTTTCGATTTCTGGCCTCAAACTCGCCACGCACTCAGAGCTACGCCTCATGGCGAGAAACCTGAGTCTGTTGCAGACTATGAGAGCCGTACAGGCAAGGTGGCGAAAGATCGCCAGATTGAGATCTGGAAGGAGCAGGGAATCGAAATTCCCCGGTCGAAGAAGGGTCTGTCCCGGGCACGCGGATATAATGACTGAGATGTTAGTCTATGTTTTGATTGCAGAATATGACAGAAGAGACCAAGCCATTGTGGCTTCTAGACAGGGCATGTGAATAATGACGCAGAAAAGCCTTTGATCCAAACAACTTTGAGAAAATCGCTAGTGAGTACATTCAACGCACCCTTTGCAACCAGTCTTTATTTGAGTTCGAGCAATTCAGAAATCTATTTACAAGGAGCTAGCGAGCGTCCTCACGTTGAAATTGATCTCGATCTAGATCAAAATTGGTCGTGTTCTGATGGACACCGCGTGTGCATGAGTGGTCTATAGCTGGATGTCAATTTCATCAACATAATTGGAATCAACGCCTGGGGGTTGATAAGACTTCTCAATAACATTGGCATGTCGATCTGCGATTCTAACTCTGAATAGCGCTCAAAGAGCACCTTGTCGAATTTCTTATCGAGAAGCTATGTTCTCTTTCGAAATCGTTTGAAGCCTTGAAGGTAGATCCACCAACTTATATTGACAATCACATGCATGTCAAATTATACGACATTGTATCATAAACATGTTACGAAGAGACCACAAAACGTTCAAATTCTCTAATCAAAATACACCCAGATGAATCGTATGATTCTTCCTCCTTGTCAGTCCTCAAACATCGCGAACGAAAATGATACGTACATATGATAGTCATGGGCTCTCAGAACCCTCGCCGTTAATTGCACTATTGAAACTTAGGCAGCACTTTGCCAGACGGAATAGTTGCCTTCCGTCCCGTTCGATCGCAAGCGATAGTGAAATAGGTATACCATCCCGTGCTCTGGCACCCAAAAGATCAGCAAAGTTACGCAGGGCTCTTGTGCGGTGACCGATACGTCCTGAAGTCTCCGCGTCCATGTCTGAGTGATCCTCAAATCCTCGTAAGGCGCGTTCGTAGTCGAGCACACATCGGATCAGGTGAAAGAACTTTCCTCCGTCCCGCTCGACAGCCTCTATGATGCGATTATCCGTTTCATTCTCGCGGAGGCTGTCGAGCCAGTCGGCAAATTTGGAGCAAAGTGAGACAATTTCTGCGTCTGGGCTTGAGTTTGAGAAATACGATGATCCATCGGAAGATACGTGTTCATCGCTCTTGAATGCCTCCCCATACTGAATATTTTCTTAGAGTCAGCGTAGCACTTGTGCAGACTTGAAAAAAGCTACCTGTTTCCTTGGAGGCTGGCGTCCAGTGGTTTTGCGAGCGATATTCTTCTGGTGGCGTTTTACTCCGCCAGGAATGGAAGTTGGAGTTGGATGAGAGCCTGACACCGAGATGTTAAACGACATGTGAATGTGTAGTACGAAGCACTAAGCAGGTATCGAGCTTCAAGCTTCAAGGTGCACGTCTGAGTCTGCACGTGGGAGAGAGTTACTGTTATGTAACAATTTTAAGCGTGTATTCCTAAACCCTCAGGCATGGCAAGTTGAAGTATCATATATCATACTCGGATATGTCGCATCTCATGGTCATACTATGAGAGGTCCAGTAGAGTCATGACCCATGAACTGCACTCACATCTCCTTCGTATCTTTTTGGACTCAGGTACAAGACCTCCAATATTAATCTTCAAGATCAGATGGAACTTTCGGAGATTCGTTAACGAATGAGCCACTGAGGGTATGTGACAACCACATTGCCCACGTTGCTAGAAGGTTGCGTACAACGAAGTTTCTAGAGTTATCTAGGACCAGCGGAAGTGATCAATAACAGGGCATATGGTGTAGCTGGTTATCACATCCGCTTAGCATGGTGCTAGCGTGCGGGGGGTCTCCGGTTCGAGTCCGGATTTGTCCACTGTTTTTGCACAAAAATCAATTGCAATGGACTCCATGGCCAGCAATTGTTTTTATCGAATTTTCAAATCCAAAGATCAGTCGTCGATAATCGATCCATCTTTCCTTTTTTGTGATAAACCAAATACCTATACACAGGCGCCTTGCGTTCAAATAAGGAATTCGATATTCTCGAACGTTGCAGAATGACAATCGACACATACCTAGAACGCCAAGTAACTTCGAGAACATCCTCTTACTCATTCATGACGCCTATATAACTCCTCGCCAGTGTCGCCTATGCAGCCTTCAACAACTCACCAAAGCGCCTTCTCTGACCTATCACAATAATGTCTCTTATGTGCACATTCTACAATCCCTCAGAGCTCGACAAGCTATTTGACGATGCTTTCAATGCTCGCTTACGTCCCTTCCCTAACCACGAGGGTAGTACTGTTTTGACTCGCCGGGATCGGGCGTTCCCCAGGTAAGCGTGATAATTTTCATGACTTCAACCCTTGATGATACTGACTCGCACGAACACAGGATGGACCTACATGAGAACACCGAGACCAAGACTGTAACTGCGACATTCGAGCTTCCTGGTCTCAAACAAGAAGATGTCAACGTAGAGGTCCACGGAAACCGCTTGACCATCTTCGGAGAGTCAAAGCGTTCGGAGAACTATGACAAGGGCGGTTATGTGGTGCAAGAGCGTTCATATGGCAAGTTCTCCAGGACCCTTCAGATTCCTCAAGGAATCAAGGTGAGTACGCTGACTCCATAAGTCTGGTGCAGTGGTTCAGTGCTCATGACGATTCTGTAAACAGGCTGAGGATGTCCACGCGATGATGGAGGACGGAGTGCTCACTGTTAGCTTCCCGAAGGCTGGACGGGACCAGCAACCTCAGCGTGTTACGATCGCGTGAAGACGCGGTGATATTTTTTCAAATCTGTATCGTTAGGACGTTATAGTGCAGATCTAGTGTATGATAGCTGATGTATGATAGATACACCACCTTATATTGTTTGTATTCAAATCAAAGTACCTCCTCAACTAGCAATTCCCCCGAGTGCTGGTGAACATCGATCTAACCTTTGACACTGCACCGCAAAGTCGGACCACACAAAGATAATGATGTCATCCCATGATCTGAGATCGATCGGGATTTCTATTCTAGTTGACTTTGACACTTTGTAGATTCAACTTTGTTTCCGCCCTGATCAATCAATTAGATCTGTGGAGAAATCTCGAAACAGTACATACTTGACACCAAGTCCGCCCGCTCTGAATCGGCATGGGTGTCAGGCGCCAGTGGCCCGCTACCCGCCGCTAAGGCTTTATACTTCTTATAACCTTGCCACACAACGGACATCCTGGGGCTAACCTTATTCAGAGCATACATTCAAGAAAACGGTCATGATCAGAGTCCGCTTGGTTTTACCATAGCACCACCATAGCTTTCACCCATGCCCCGATGCACATTAGACACAAGAAATTGAATTAAGCCTGAGGTATATCGGCTAAATATGTTCATACGAGTAGAACCGTGATCTTTCGAGAAGAGACAGTCTAATTTGTCGTGGCATACGTATACTCAGTGGTGGCGAACCCGACTCTAGGAATTTGTCGTGTCGTACACCGAGTAGAACCGTTCGCTGTGTAAAAATAGATCAGCAATTGATTTTCCCGGTAAAAATGCAGCACAACGTACAGGAAACAGTAGCCGTTCGTAAAATCCAAGCCAGAACCGCTGCTGTCTCCACTGTCACTGACCACCAGATATATGTTGTCGGTGGTACCGCCAATGGCGCTGTTCAACGATCGAGGCCAAATTTGCCCATTCGGGGTGAGCTCATATGTAATTCCACCAATAGTGAAATACAAAGATGAGAGCTGCTCGTACTGGTCGGGGGAGATCTGTAACAAGCCAGTGGTCTTATCAAGAGTTGCCCCCGTCGCAGACTGATATAAATTGAAAGCATCTGAATAGTGGATTAGAGAAAGGTTCTGATGTTATACAAGACACGCACCGGACGCAATGAGAATCAGTGTGGTTCCGGTATCGACGATACCAGCTGTCTCATCCAAAATGGGCGTAGACCCATATCTGATGGATTGATTAATGCCCCAAAATGTATTCGCTGGATATGCCGATGTGATGGGCACATAGTTGATGCTTCCAGTAATTTTTGAGGCGTCATAACTCCCGAATGTGAGTTCTCCACTGCTATCATCAGAGGAAGCAGGTGCGAAGAACACTCCGAGTACTTCCGAGCTAATTTGTTTCTGCGTATAGAGGTTGTCCATCACAGTTGCGACTTCATATGCATCATCGACGATGCCCTGCGTTAAATCAGCCGGTCCAAGGCCAAAAATTCCATCCAGACCACCCATCCCTGAGGTTTTAGATGCGACGCCGATAGATTGGTTCTCGATGACCAGATCAGAGTTGAGCGTTACGGTATCTGTGTATTCTTCCCCAGAAACAGAACTCCCATCGGCGTATGGAACTTTCTGCAGACAGTTTGACAAAATGCATGTGCCACATAAAAAAAATGCTCACGAATTTATTGAGCGTATCCCGGCTCGCGGTAGTCTGCGTGTAAGCCTTGTTGCCCCCAATCCAGGTATTCGAGCTTCCGGTGTCTACTAGAAGTGTGTCTGTAGAAGTTGACAATGCGTCAGAGAAATAATTGCAGGAGCACAATCAACTCACAGTACGTTGCTGGACTCCCTACGCCAATGCTAGCTGTGTATGTTGTCACAGTATTGGTTGCATTGACGGAAGCGCTGCCGCCAGCTTGTAGGACTTGTATTCGAGCTCGATCTGCAGCTGCGATGTTCTTGATCCCGTACGAGTTTATTCTGACGGCGAGCTTGAGAGCAGCTGTGCTTGACGCTGTCCGAGGACGAGGCAAAGCGCTCGCTGACAGCGAGAAAAAGGCAAGCACTGGCAGGGCAAGGAGAGATGAAAGCAACCTGGAGGGAACCATCTTCCTGATTACATCCTTCCAGTTGGGCCGTTTTATATGTGGGTCGGTATCAAAACATCAAAACGTTATTCTGACGGTATCACGGAGGCGAACAAATAGCAAGGCTTCGATGTGACTACGTTGACTTGAGATGTGACTAGGCCCGGGGCTCATTGCGTCGAGATACGTTCAAGTCTCATGAAATTCACTCATGCAGGAAATGAGTAAGTGGGCGGCCCTAGCTGCAGTGGAAGTCTGGCGATGAACGTTGAATGGCCTGCAGGATTTCACTACAGAACCTGTTTAGCAGAATCCCTCAGTAGTGGTGTCATCGAGAAGCGCGTGATTCTGCAATTTCAGACTTATTTGAATGTTATTTACATGTCGAAGTTCCGCACTTACCTGATACAAAGTTCAACATTCTGGAAGTTCTGAAGAATGCGTTCAAACGCAGACTTCGCTAGTGGCGGTAGCTTGAGCCAGCCATGAAGTAGTTGTGTGGTTTGCATTGATAGCGGAACGATGAATCTATGAATGAAGACTCAGACGGGTGTTGTTGATGAATTTCATCATGATACTGCAGTTCTGAATGCCGAAGTCTGCCGAACGTGCCACACTGCAAGCGGAGTTTAGGTGGTTGTACTTTGCAAGATGCGAGAAATGCCACGGCTTTGCGGCACAAAGCGTCGGACCTTCAGCAGCACACTTTCAAGAACATCAATTATCTCACTCGCTAGTGTCTTTGTCGTAATTCTGAAAAGATGAGCTTGTGTTTAGCATAACTCTCGTCAATTCTGTAACATTAAGATCTATATAAGCCAGACATCTTGAAATGTGGTGCATCTTCTATAACCAGAAAGTAGAACCGACTCTTGAGTTTCAAAATTTACGACTTCATGGGAGTCGGAGCGCAACACAACTCGATGTGGTCCCTTTGCAAAACGTTTAGCCAATGAGGACCAATATGAAACATCCGCTAGTTAGATCCCTCCCGTAGATAAGTTTGTGAGTTGACGTTCCAACCGGTGAGTGCTGTCCGAGTAGAAGACGTTGACGACCGGCAACAAGGAGTGGCCCACCTTCAGATGACTGTGAGACGACATGCAAACAAATGGGTTATCAGGGAGGAGGGTTGTGTGCTGGAACCATTGCAGCTTCAGTCTCGGAAGTTTTCGCTTCTGCTGGAGTTGTCAATGAGCATGATGTCACGATTCACGACAGACAACCAAGCAATTATGACGTCGACAAGCCTCAAGTATGGTTACCTGTCGGAGATTAAGGCGAGCTCGGTGTATAATGAACTCGATGAGGCAGGGTTACCGCCTCCTATACGCCTAAGTTTTCGACTTGAAAGTGAGCGTTTGTCGAGACCGGCGGAACTCCGCAGCCTTTTGTAGCAGCGGATGGTGTACTCGAACCTAAGCAAAGACTGGTTACGAAGGCTGCGTTGAAGTAGTGGTACGGGAAGTCTGCTATCCGTCAGAGCATCAACATCTCTATGTAGCAATGTTTTCTTGAATCAAAGGCTGTTGCTGCGCGACCGGTCACCCACTCTGTCCAGAAGCCGAATGGCTCGTGCTTCTGTCATACTCTGCAATCGAAGCATAGACTAAAATCTCAGTCATTATATCCGCGTGCCTGATACAGACCCTCCTTCGACTGGAGAATCGAGAGGTATACCTGCGTACCTGGACTGAGGGAGAGCATGACTGCGCGTGATCATCAGGATAACTTCTTGGCATAACGGGCTATCTTCTGCCACGTACCCAGAGCTCCAGAGCGTGTCGTTGCCATACTCGAGAGCAGTAATCACCTTCAAAGACGTGGTACTTGGTGATTGGATCTCATGTCCCATCACTGTGCCAAAGCCCAATGCTAGCGTCAGGGCATTGTGCAGTGTCATTATAAGCGACTGGAGGATGAGATTAACAATCAGATAATTTTTAAATAATCCGACTCGCCGTGAACTTCCTCAAGTTCCGGTTCTCGAGGGCACGGCGGTCGACGTGTGTTTATGAAGGGGTCCAAAATATCTCACGATGTGAAGCTGCTCGTGGATACTGAGCTCATGGTGACGAGAGACTACACCAGAGATGCGTTAGCCCAGCCAGTTTCTGCCAGTAGCGTGGTTGGTGTCCACGGATAGTCTGCACCACAAGGAGGGCATATCCGCGGCAACCTCTCTCCAACATCGGCATATCCTGGTAAACTTCTGGCGAAGATATTTGGTTCTCCCAATGACGGTTCTAATATATAGGGCGTGCTTCAACTGTGAGCTCGATGTCAGATTGATTGGTGTTTGAAAATCTAGCCATCGTCAACACGACTCGTCGTATAGAAAGGAAAGCACGGTTACCTATACGCTGGGAAGTTGACAGGGCGCGATATGTTGCGACGTATGAGCCCAAGGGTACTCATTGGTCAGAGTCTATGGGCAGGAGAGGGGCGTAGCTATTTTGATGGTGATCGTGACAACTACGTGACTCGCATAGTCGTCGCATCAAAATAGGCCCCTCTGTGTGGCTAAGTTCTACATTCCACTGCCAGATGAAGTTGCACGGGTCCATGACCATCCCTTCGTCATTTTATCCACAACAGGGTCGCATAATTTTCTTTTCCTTCCTCTCTGGATCTTCTGCGAAGCACGTCGACGTTTAACAGGCGCACACTCTTCAGCCGGCAGCGAAGGAACTACAACTTTGGATGACTCGTCTGCAGACTCCAAAGATGTGGCATCAAATTCTTGATAGGTGCGTAATTGATAGCGTCACTACCAATCACACACCTATCGAGAATTTGAGCTGCAGCAAAGGCTCAAAGCAAGTGAAATTTGTCCTGAACAGTAATGTCTGTCGTTGTGCTGTGACGAACGGTTGACGTGGTGACGCATGGTGTGAGTTTTAACGCAGTGACGCATGGTGTGAGTTTTGACGCAGCATGTAGTAGGTGTGACGCGACACTGAGGAGGCGTAGATGTGATGGTTGAAATGGTGAGGCTTGACGTGGCACGGAAGAAGATTGACGCGTGACGCGGCAGAAGTAAGGGTGAAGGTTTACATTAGTGCTGAGACTGCGAAAATGTTGAGAAAAAACTTGTTGTGGTATGAGTGAATTAGGCTTGACCTGAAAACCAACTTTAGATCGGATGCGATACAAAACCAACACAAGATGCACCAAGCAGGGGACAAGCATATAAGTATGATGAGAATGCAGCCTTTGTAAGCAAACAGACACTTGCGTATGTTGATCATCGACTAGGATTCAATCATTCCAGATGGCAAACATGATTTGTACCCAGTGTCAATATGGCGCGCTTAGAGAGAAGATGCGTGGGAACATTTCTGTATGAACTTGAAATCTGTTAGCTCAGTTCGAGCTTCCTGGTTTTAAAAAGAAGTCAAGGCTCAACGTCAGACATCCAGGTCCGGACTCCTTGTAAACTACCTGGGAAGTCGAGGGCTGCTACGATATAAGTAGTGCGCGCGCCTCCAACAAATTCTCCAAATTCCTCAGGGAACGCACTCGATGGTGAATACATCTTTGACAATTCTGCATGGCCTGAGAATATCCAGCAAAGATAGTACTCAGTACGTACGAACTAAATCAGACAAGCAGTCAACATTCCATGACTGACATGCGGACAAGATCTGATAAAGCACGATAAAGATCTCCAAGATCGATTAGATGCCACGTTTTCGAGAATGACATGTTGACGCCCTCAATCGATCGAGATTTCTATACTTCAGCTTCCACCCCGATCAATCTAGATCTTGAGCGACTTCTTGGATCTTGACTTTTGAATCACCGATGGGTAATATAAATACACTATGCACTATGATTCGAATAGAAAAACTATCAATCAGAGGGGGAAAAAACATGTATCATCGTATCATGCATGGTACCCTGGGCAGCAGCCAAAAAAATTACAAGTTCATTACTGAACCAAATCATTATATGCGATATACATATAGAACAAACAGTGGGTTGCAGGGGTGATGGAGGATGCAAAAGATAAAATGAATTACAAGAGCTCATTAACGAAGCAAAGTCTTGGAAGAAGTCGGAGATGCGGACAGTGCGATGCGTAATACAAAGAACAACAAGGAAAACAAGTTTGTGAGATCAGTGCAAAAGAAATTGAAATCCCGATGTGGGTGGATTTGATGAGTACAAACCTCGTGAGATCAGCATGAATGGTTATAACCCCCGGCGTGATATCAGCACGAATAGCTATAGCCCCATGTATTATCATCGTACCCCTTCCTTATTGTGGGCAACGATAGACCTAAAATTATCAACTCTCAAAACTTCACTGCCTCAGCATCGAATGCGACTGATTAGCAGGGGGAAGGTACCAAGGTGGCGTAGGCGGCGGTACGGGCCGAGACGAAGGGTGGTGGACAGAGGGTTGGTGATGTCCTTGCCCGGACGTAGATTGATGATGTCCTTGCGCCGATGCAGATTGATGATGTCCTTGCGCAGTAGATTGATGGTGTCCTTGCGCAGTAGATTGATGATGCCCCTGCGACGACGCAGATTGATGATGTCCTTGCGTGGTCGACTGATGGTGCCCTTGATTCTGTTGAGAAGCAGGCTGCGCAACAGGCGTATGCGATGCAGCAGGTGGGTGACGCGACGTAGATCCCGATGACGAATTACCAGTTTGATGATTCACAGAAGAGGCCGTGTGATGGCTTATGGATGGCGTTTGATGGTGTTGCACAGACGGCGTTTGGTGATGCGCAGATGGCGTCTGATGGTGCGTAGAAGGCGTTTGGTGGTGCTGCACAGATGGCGTCGACAAATGAGTCCCAGAAGGCGTCGCATGATGAGGCATGGACGGTGTCTGCCCAGACGGATGATGCGCAGATGGATGTTGCCCGCCCATAGGGGACTGCATCACCCGAGCCGACGATGGGCGCTTAGAATGAGCAGGGCGCGGAGGACGCGTATACGTCCCGCCTGCGCTCGACTGCGAATTCAGATTAGGATCTTGATCCTGCATCGCATCGCCGGCGTCCGTGTTGATCTGGAACGAGCCTTGATGGATGCCTAGGTTCATCTTGTCGTCTCCTCCGCCGTTCCCACTCCCACTCCCACTTCCGCTGCCACTTCCGTGTCCGTTTCCGCTAACTGAATTCATGACGGCTCCACCGGCAGATCCGCCTCCTAATGCAGCTCGCCCACCCTTGTCGGCATCAGCAGCTCGCGCACTTGCGCGTAGCATCTCCATATCGATGCGCTGGATCGAGGGCGTTTCCCCATTTGCGAGCGCTTTCTCGCGCTTACGCACAAGCTTCGCGTAGTCTGCGAGCGAGGATGGGGTATTGAAGCGAGTTGGAATGTAGCGAGTTAGAATACACGTGGCAAAAAAAAAAAAACACATCAAAGAGTCATCAGCAACCAATCCCACAAAAAAACCTGAAAAAAAATCACATACGCAATCCACAAGCATTACACAACGTCCTCGCACCGTCCGGTCCTCGTCTCCACTCTGGTGTCTCCCGAATATTGCAGGAATGACACTTTCCAGGAGGTGTTGCGCGCTATCCACCGCACAGCAGCAGTCAGTACCAAACACCGTCCAAGTAATATATATATATAAAACGACTCACACTCCGCTTTCGATACTTATTCTTCCCTCCACTCCCTCCACTCCCACTCCCACCCAACGCAGCAGCAGCAGCCATAGTCGTTAGCGCCCTCTTAGTTCTTATAAGTTCCATATCCGCTTCAGCCATCGATCGGTCTTGATCCTGTGACACACCCAAACCCGTACCCGTTCCAGGAACCTGCGCCGCTCCTAACCCCGACGGAGATGCGAGAGGAATAGGAATATGCCCTGCCGATGAAGACGGGGCGATACCAGGCCCAGACCCAGGAGGTAGCATGCCTTCTACATCCTCCCAAGGCCGCTTCGGCGCCCGATCGGGCGCATCTATATCCATTATGTTCATTCCTAAGCTGGAGCTTGAGGTCATATGTCCTTTCACGGCTGCTTCTAAGGAGTGGGGGTGCACTGAGACGAGTGCGTGGGACCCGGATGGGGAAGTGAATGCAGGTGTCGAGAGGAGGGAGGATGGAAAGATGGGTGTATCGTGTCGGAGTGCTTCGAGAAGACGGACAACTTCTCCTGCCCGCGCCGTCATTTCTGCGAGTTCTTCTGCAGGCGGTTGGAAATGTGGATTGGAAGATTGGAGGGTGGCTGTGGAAGGAGGTTAGTCTTTCGATTGGAGTGAGGGGAGGGTAGAAGAGAATTAAAAGAGACGAGACGAGAAACTTACAGTAATGATCTGCAAATTTATACAGCGCTGTACAATGCTGAACGATCTGAAGAACCAACGTTAGCATCGCGTCCATACTCATCCCTCAAACACAAGGCAAACAGACGAATGAAAGACTTACCTCTCGAATGACATCTTCCTTGCTCATCCTGTCACCTCCCGCAAGCCTTTGAGATCCTTGAGACTGCAATTGAGACTGCGACTGCGAGACAAACCCCGTAGATCTCGCTGGACCTTCCAACATCATAGGCGGTCTTGGCTGAGGCTCGAATGGTGTGGGTCTCGCTTGCGACTCAAGAACTGCAGATCGTGGTTGAGGCTCAAATGTCGGTCTTGCTTGTGACTCGATCATCGTCTGCCTCTGAGGTTCAAACGTCGACCTTGGCTGAGACTCGAAAGCCGTGGGTCTCGCCTGTGTCTCAAATACCGGTGGTCTTGTCTGCGTCTCTAAATTCGTCTGCCTCGGCTGAGGCTCAAATACTGCCTGTCTGCCTTGCGTCTGTGTCTGTGTCTCGACCCCCGCTCTCCTCACCTGCGACTCGAACGCTGGTGGCCTCTGTGATTCGAACGCCGGCGGCCTCTGCGTCTCCATACCCACACCCCTCGGCTGCGTCTCCATCGCCACTCCCCTCACTTGTGTCTCCAACCCACTCCTAGTCTCCGCCGCCACAGGTCTCGCATCGCTCGCCGACTGCCTCTGCAATAAAGCAGGCCTCACTTCTACAGCGCGAGGCTCGACCACGCCTAAATTACGATCGTTGGAAGTCGTTCCGCGTTGCTCGCGTGAAGGTTGAGGTTGTGAATGAGAGTGAGGTGTTTGGGATTGTGGCTGTGATTCCATCACAGACGAACGTTGATCGACCCTGCCCTGTTGCGCATCATGCGAATAACCTAACTGCTGTTGTTGTTGCCTTTCCCCCGGATACCCCCGCACCTCTGTTTGCGAATAAGTACGTTCTACAGGGGGAGGGGGCGCATATGATCTTGTATCCTGCGCTGGGGGATAGGGAGGCGCAGGTGGAGGGTATGTATTTCGTGCTTCTTGGGTGGGGGTGTATCGCGTGTCTTGCGTTTGGGACTGCGGTGGAGCCGGCTGCGGCGGAGGTGCATAAGGCCTTGATTCCTGAGGATAGGGACGGCCATGTGGGTCATAGGCTGGACGGGCATCCTGAGGGGGATAGCGCGGATCCTGATAGGTCCTCTCGATTTCAGGGCTTGTCTGATAGCCCCGTTGATCGGCTGGATAGGCCCTTTGTGGATCTGGATAGCGCGGGTCTTGGTATGTCCTCGCATCTTGTGCTGGGTAGGTTGCACGTGCATCGTATCTAGGGTCGGGAGTTGTGGTATAGGGTGGACGAGGGTGGTCTTGGGTGTAGCGCGGGTCCTGTGAATAAGGACGTGCGTCCTGAGTATATGGGCTATAGGCGGCGCGTGCTTCCGCTGGAGTGTACACGCTTCGATCGTCTGGCTGTTGTGGGTCACGTGGTGGGTGTGGATAGCGGGGGTAGGTAGTTGTTCTGTCGTGAGCAAAAGGGAGTGTCTTGTCGTCTATGAAATTTCTTGTTGAGCTTGTTGTGCTTGTTGTACTTTCTGCGGTTGTTGGTGGTACGTATTGAAAGGAAGAGTTTTGAAATTGTTGATATGAAGTTCTGTGTGGACGTGCAGAGATTGGGGTTGGATAGGCTGTTGGATCTAGTGTTGTTGGTACTAGGGGAGTTGTACGAGCGAATTGCTGATTTGGTGGCCATGCGGCGCTTAGTGGAGTTGGGTATACAGTATCTTGTTCTGTTGTCGTATGGGCTAGTTGTAATGATTTTATTGGTGGCAGTCTGACTTGAACTTCGGCTGTTACTTGAGGTCTTGCACGACGAGCTGGCGAGGCCATAGATCTCCGATCTGAGACCAGATACCCGATCTAATATTGACCTGAAAACAAAAAACAAAATATAAAACAGTTGCCAGCCGTACAAACGTCGTCGACAATTGAAACTTTGAACGAGAAGACGAGGAGGCAGCTGGGGTGAAGGGCGTTCCCTGCGTTTTTACTAACAAAAGCGGAGAATCAATACAAAACACGTGGACTATCTCGGATCTAGCCTCACCAAAAACACGTTCCTATGGACAACGAGCCCGACGATGAGCTCGATGATGAGCACGATGAGCACGGATGAATACGTAGTGAGCAACAAAATGAGCACGAAGTGAGCAATATCGCTCGCTGAGAATTCGCTCAATCTAGATAAATTCAAATAAAAAAATAACTTGTTTTTACTAGACAAAATCGGCGATCCGATTCCCGATAAAGATTCCCGCTCGTCGTACGTTCGGGCATTTCTCGATTCGTCCCATATCGCCGGAATCTTCATACTGGCACTTTACGATATTTCCGATCTCACAGCGATCTCGTCCCTTTATTTAAACGACGACTTGCTCCTCGTCTTACCCAGAGCTACTCACTTCACTTGTTCGTTTGCTCACATGGTTCTACGCTGCTTTGCCTTTCATTCATGTCGTAAGTACTTCTTCAATGGTGCTCTCATGATCACTCAAACAGATGATGAGTTGCTTTCGTTCACTCTTGGGTTATCTCGCTGAGCTTCGACAGACTCCAAGGCCACTCTGAATTTGATAGGTGTATGTATACCATAATCTTTTGATGATGCTACTCTATAGGCCATACATACCCAACGCACATCATTGCCATTACTTGGTTCTTTCATACTTCGTGCTCACAGCTGATGACCCAGTTTCGTCGAAATATCGGCTGTCTGAGCTTGGAAGACACCCTACTGAAACACGCATTCGTGATTTAACATCACGCTCGGTATCGCTGAATGTACGTTGTTATATTTCAGTGATGCGTTGTTTCATGCGTCCTCAACAACTGATCTTGGTATCAGATGATTCCATGACTCGCCGATATCACACCCTACATTTACTCTTCACGCACGATTCGTTACTATTCTCTGCGGCCCAGATGAATGATAGGATGGGGCCAGCAGGTCATGAGGCCTTGATGATCAAATCGATTTGAGCGGTACGGATGGAACGCTATTAGTACTCCATGGACTCCAAAGCGATGTATTTTCATATGCTTAGTCGGTCAATGGAAAACTTGATGTGAGTAAGGTGATTACGTAACGTTGACTTTCAAAAGTCTTAGGTCCGTTCCGCTCATATCCGCGATCCTATATTCATTTCGTGGCTGGTCGACCTCGTGGACTTCGAAGGGCCATCAGCGAGGAGAAAGTATCTCTCTAACGCCTCCCAGGCACGCCTGTAGGTTCTCCCTCGATCTGGATAAATAAAAAAACTTGGAATACAGCGATCTTATGCCCGATGGATCCTCTCGTTCTGCCATCGTTCGTGTATTCCCTCGTACTAATCATGCTGACAGTCGATGCTTTATCTATTCTAGGCTATCACCGCTTCTATTTAGTGCGGGGTTGGAATACACCCCTGCTTCAAAGACCATCGATACACATCACGTCTCCATCCCCTGGAACTTTGTCCTCACCGGCACCCACAAGTTCTTGGTCGTTGCATGCAACAACTCATGTCACCCTTCAATGTGCCTGCAAAATACCTTCGAATGTTCCACGTTTTTCGGGCCCGTTTCCCACCTTATATCGTACACGTCATTCAAGTGATTAGTATTTGCTTGCCCTAGGAGCGACTGCGGTAGATGCCGAGTCGACGGGCGTATCTATGTATGCACGTCTGTATCCCGTTCGGTGTTTTACTCTGATGGTCATGCTTAGCCGGGGCTTCCAACAGAATATCTTGGTCGATGCCTCTTGAGTACTTCAATAGGTACGCTTGAGGCCCTTCTACTTGAAGCTCCGATTCTCTACTAATCCTCCACCCCACTCTCATCACTTTACCATGCTGATTCGTCAGTCGAGCCACGAGTCCACGCGATTTATACATCTTCCCTCTCCGTTGCCCGGATGGACGAGAATACATCTCAGACTAATCAACCATAAGCCGTCTGGGCTTTAGGTTTACAGTCGCTTCGTCATCATCTTTATGCCCAGACAAAGGAACGCCACGTAGAGTCAGTTATTTCGTTAATCTATATTATTCTCGTTCATTTCAGTATCGGGAATCAAGGGCTGGGTTGGCTGTAAGACGTTCCGAATAATTTCAGCTTCCGTGCAGGCGATTCACGTACTCCAGTAGAGATACAACAAGAAATGAATTGGAATACATGGACCTCAATTTATGTAAATATGCTTGGAAACTCCATATGTTAAATAGATATTACGACGGATCCTCGAACAAATTTCTCTTCCCCGCAGACCACTCGCCATGTATGTCCCTACACAGTACTGCTAGTCGTTACGTGTACATGCTCCTGGAAGACAATCGAATTCATGCTAGTTTCTGCGTCAGACTTGGCCACGAGTTTGGCGTGATATTCTCGAACGCTAAGGATAAGGCGTGGTCCCAGCACAAACATCTGCACGCCCGATAAAATATTAAGAGCACAATCGAGTGTCATAAATCCGATAGAATCTGAATTCTGCAGAAACGGTGAGCAAAGTTTATACGCAGATGTCAGTGATAGGTCAGCGCACATCGTTCTCTGGAGAGAGATAGACCAGTTGGAGGCAAGAGACACAAACAAAGCTAGCACGCGCGGGACTTTAGCAGAAAAATATGACCACAATTACATGGCAAGCTCACCTTGCAAAATAAAGCACATGAGATTGTATCAGCACTCTGAAACAGTCCCCGATGTTCGTTCCTGTCGAATGGCCGAGTCTTCGCAGGTCACGGAAGTGTCTCACAGCAACCCAGGCTGAAAGACACAGTGCGAGGACCTCCCAAAAAGTGTAGAGCGTCCAAGTCATTGTAAACAGAAGCCAGATGTTACCTTCATATGCGTAATTACACATACATATACCAGAGAGTATCAGCTCCTCTGGCATTCGTCCAATGAGCTGCGTTCTTCGAGTCGACAAGTAAGCTCGCCCGCTACAACATCCTTGAGTCCTATTGCCACCAAGACCCCGCAGGCGATGTTTACAGCCAGGAACACGATAACAAGGAAGAGAAGCATCGTTCTGGATCCCTGATACATGGCATGTAACCGGGCAATCATGATGACTTGCATCATGTTTCAGTCGAGTCAATATCACAGAGGTATTGAGCTAGGTCACCCACCACCCAACATGGCAGTTACGACCACATTTGTCACATTCACTGCGTAGTACGCAATAGTGTCTGAAACACCCAATCAGTGATCAGCCTCAGGTATTGGTATCAAACACCGACTCACATCTGTGTAGTCATTATATCAGGCCAGGTTCAATGTTCGGAATCTCACTCACCCCTACATATCAGTGTATTCATTGAATAGGAATGAGATGGTTGCATCATACTCACTGCATCTCCCAGCGAGACCAATGGCATATTCACTGTGTGCCACTGGTCAGAAGAATCGAACACAGCACATATGTCACATACACAGAGTATTGATACTAATTGTCAGAGATGAGCGCTAGCATTAGCACGGTGCCAAGTCGTTGGCCTTGACACATACACAGAATATGGTATTCCAATATAACGTATCTGGAACATTTTGGAGTCAGCAATACTCGCCAGCCACGCTATAGCACAACATGAGGTACGAACGAGCAAATACAGCGCAGACATGAGAGACCATCGTTGCCTCTGTCGTGAATTCATTATATTATCTTCTTTTCTGCTGATACGGGGATCTTGTCACTTACCCAGATTAATTCAATCTATGACACCATTCTTAGCGAGTTGGCTACTCCGGCAATAAGATCGACCTACCTCTTGTCCAATTGTTAGCACTGGAAATATTATGAGAAGATCAGCAGTTTTCGAACACTGTCCTGCTCACCCCAATCGTATATTACTACGACGCCGGCGGCAACTGCGAAATCACAAGTCAATGTTAGATCAAGATATCTTGATACGACAAACCTATCCAATAGCTGAAATCAATGTTAAGACCGATTACCGGCCACCAACTGGGATCATTTATGACTACAGTCATATTCGAGGATGAGTATGGGCGAATGGGGAATGTTGGGGTGTATAATGATAGCGTTCATGCCAGATATACCCTCGTTCAGCCCTTCTACTGCCGAAATCTGCATGATGAAGATGGATCCTTGATCCCACCTCAAGACCCTTGATCGGGTGAAGTAAGTATTGCGGTGAGAAATCGTACAACAAGAAGCCTTCAAAAAATCAAAGTAGATTTACACAGCTAGTGCTGAATAACAGGAAAGTTCCAGTCGTTGGTGGTGTCGGAACTTATTTCCAACGTGGTTCTTCGGGCATTTTTTGCTGCAAACTTGCGAAAATCGAGGAGTGCCCCATGAAACTCGATCTAACACAGGTCCAAGCGTGATGCGATCAACAAAAGCATGTGCACTCTTTTAGGCCTCGCTAGCCGAGCCCGAGACATAACAGCCCTCTTATGGAACAAGGACTGTTCTGCAGCATAGCACCAGAGAGGTCAGACAAGAAACCGTGACACAGAATGGGTGGAATATATCTCACCTCATCCGTCGCCTCATACAGCTATCATAATTATATATGAAGTCAATGAACAAAGAGATGGTAAGCATAGAGCCAACCTGATACTAAACAGCCAGATACATACATCCCGATTGGTGGTTGATATTTTTTGAATACTTATGCAACACCATCCCAAGGTCGCAAGGCAAACTGCATATGGGAGAAAAGAAGCCTATATATCATGGGCAAAATGAGTATTGCGGCGCGAAAGCAGCTGCAAAAGAGGAAACCTTTGTTAGTAGAATTAGAATGTGATTTGCAGACTAGTATGTATGCACGCGACCAGTCAGACACTGGGAAAGTTCCAGTCGTTGGTGACGTCGGCAACCACGTAACCAACACAGGTCTAAGCGTGATGTGATCGCAAAAGCATCTGTACTCTCTCGGACTCGCTAGCCAAGCTCGAGGCTTCCAGCCAGCTCCCCTCATTGCTTTTGTAACAAGGTCGCATTATGTGGCATTGCATCAACTCAGAAGGAAAACAACAGCGCACCATAGTATTTGATGCATCCAATCGTGCACTTGATGCCATGGCGATGTATTGTACTGGCAGATACATCTTGAATCATGCTGTGTGATTGCTACCTGTTACACATAAGATGCCGTCCAGGCTAGGTCGAAAAATAAATCGCACATGTGAAATAAGAAGCCCAATTTTTGATCGTACAGGCTCATGAGATGGCCATTGCGTTTCAGCGATGTTTTGCAGTTCTGACTTGAAAAAAAGTCGGTAAAAGCTGTCAGTTACAAGCGAGATCCGTCAGATGAGCAAAGAGCGCTATTGTCGGACCTTCATCATGCTCAGCAATCTCATAGGCAGAATTAAAAGTCGTACCGTAGTCTGATTGCTCCACCTTGCACACGCATAGCCAAATACCAAGAAGCAACCATCTCATAGCCCCGCTGTCTTAGCTTTTCCCCGTCTAGAGTTACCGTGTAGGTATATCCTGTGTTGGGCCGTAGATCAGTGCAATCGAGTGTTAGATACATAGAAACTATGACATACCTACCTGTGGCGACACGAAATAACGGGGATAAATCAAGGCTTCATAATTTCCCTAGACGGTGGTAGAGGAGAAACAGAAAACAAGTGTCGAAAAAAACTTGTCAAAGGGTTCGTAAAATATGGAATGGATGTTCAGATTTGTCTTGATGGGTGTGTAGTTATAAGCACGAAATGGCCACTGTGCTTTCAACTTTGTAGATGAACGGTGAGTAAATAGCGAATCACAGCACGATCGACGAACCAAACAGACAGTCAGGGGCAACGACATAGATTAGTTATGGCGTAGGTGCTATGAGACCTGGGTAGGGCCAGGTTTGCTGTGGCTGCAGGCGCATTGAGGCTTCTTTGATGGAGTATGTTGGTCAACGGCTGTGATCAGTAAAGTGCTGCTGGTTATGCTGGTAGTCCCGACGAACATTTTGAAACTGAAGGCTCAAGACGCACAGGACACTTGACACGATCAATAATATTAGTGTTTGCAAACACACGCCAAGTTGACATACATAGTACGAAAGATACGACCTCCGAATCTGTTGATCAAAGCCACGGAACTGCCTTCGGTATTTGCCGAGAGTTCGAAAATGAACCAACTTCTACAAAAGGCTGATACATATTCCTATAATACATATGAAACTACTCCTGCGACAGATCCTCCAGAGACGGTCCTCCCCACGCCCAAGGACATTCTACTACCGCTCTGAAGGCCACCCTTTCCCCATCTTCTTTTGTGCTCGGACAGATCATAGTGAGTTTTGTCCTCAACACAGAATTCTTCCTGTCTCCTATCTGAGCACAGACGCGCTGTTTTTTTCTTCCTTTTTCTATCCAGTCCTTTTACTCAAATCATGATCATTCTTTTTGCTCCAACAGATCATAATTCACTTTTGAGATATCAGCTGTCTGGACTTCGACAAGTAACTCCAACGCCACTCTCATGGGTGTACGTGTTTTATAATCTTGCTGGACAATTTACACTGATGGGCGTGCTATAGCTAGTAAGATTTCGACATACCATACATACCCTAACGCACGATTCGGCGATCATCGTAATTTATTGCTTCTTTTTCGTTCATCACGTCGTGCTTCTGCATTCCCTGGTCCCTGATATTCTCGCCTCGCGTCCAATCCAAGCGGTCCAGATGAGTAATCACACAATATAGATGCGACAGTTACAAGCCATATGAACTTCTATAGACCGTGCGCACTTCTTTCTCCTCCGGTCTTTGTGTTGAAACAGCTGATAGATGGTAGTAAGTGTGGAGTTCTGCTCCATCAGCTGTCCGGACTCGAACATACTACTCACGCAGCACCTGGGTGAGCAGATAACGACTTGTTGAAGTGAAGTGTATACTTTCAAGTCATTATCTCTTCGCTCCAGTGCAACTCTGAGGTGTGTTCTATGTATGTATGCATCTCGTTCGGTGCTTTACTCTGACAGACGTGCTACTGGGCAGGATCGAAACAGGTTGTTGCAAGGGCCCTAACACACATCTGATGCATGATTTTCAGTGATGCGCTATCCTGATCAAAGTAAGTATTCCAGAGTCCTAATATTTCGTGATCTGTATCTCACCAATACTTTCGCAGGCACAGGTGCGCTTTATGCCTTTCGACTTGAAGCCCCGATTTTCTGCTTTACTCTCCACTTACCATGATTGATGTTCTTGCCTCACGCATTTGTGATATATTCGAACCGTCAGTCTCTTCTTAAAACCTATCACACTCAATATTGTTGAATTTTGCATGACACACAGACTATCGTCATTGATCTATCTCGGCCACGTGTTCGTTGTAACATCTGCACAACGACTAATCCGGATATCGTATGCTTTGTACTCAGACAATGTGTGTATGGGAGAAGAATTCGTGGACTTCCTGTCTGGACTTGGCAGATCACAAGGGTCATGAATGCATATTGATGCACGGTATGGGCGGTGTGCTGGGGAGTTGCTGGGTGGCACGGCTACTAGTACTCCAGAGCGACTGTGATATGTGTGTATCTCTAAAAACTGTCGTAGTCACTCTAGCCGTTGCTCAACCGAAGTTCTTATGCAAGTTACTCCATCCTGAAGCGGCACACTAACCTTGGTGCAGCTGAATTATATTGCAATAGCCATGCGCTAAAGAGCTGCGCCGCTGGTCAATGGAAAAATTTGATGAACTATTGGAAAGCATGGAAGGTAAGGTGAGATTTTGTCCGTATGGACGCCCATTCAGAGACTATTTAACGCCTCCCAGGCACACATTGATACAGGCATACAGTGAGCCACGAATACTTGAGTCCGCGGGTGAGTAGCTACTTCGTTCTAGTAGCAATACAGCAAAGAAATAGGTTTGCCTAGACCTGTCAAATATACTTCGAAATACCACGACGGATCCTCGACCAAATTTGTCCTTCATGCACGCCACCTGGTAAGTATGTCCCTACACAGTACTGCTAGTTGATACAAGTACATGTTCCCGGAAGATAATCGAATTCATGCTAGTTTCTGTGTCAGAGTCAGCCACGAGTTTGGCGTTATATTCTCGAACGGTAAGAATGAGGCGTGGCCCCAGCACAAACACCTGCACGCCAATGAAAACTTGAAGAGCATCATAGAGTATCAGAACTCCAATGGAACTTGAATTCTAAAGAAATTATGAGCAGTAGTTTACGCGCAGATGCCACCCACCACTAAAAAGTCGCTCAATCTATCAAATAAAAAAAACTTGGTGATCATGATCTGCAGGCATAGGCCTGGGCCCTGGACTATTTTCATGTGTTTCTTCCAAGATTGGGTACGATCGTCATCTCTGATAGTCTGAGTCTGGGTATCAGGGACTTGGTTGGCTGTTAGATATAGACATTTCGAATAATTTAGACTGGACTTGGTGCAAGTGTGAGTGAGTGGCTATTTCGTTCCAGTAGTAATACAACGAGGAAGAGATGCCTAGATCTGTCAAATATACATACACACTTTGAAACACCATTAAATAAGTATCATGACGGATTCTCCACCATTTTTCTCCTCCCTGCACGCCACCTGACAAGGATGTCCCTACACAGTACTGCTGGTTGATACATGTACACGCTCTTGGAAGACAATCGATGTCATGCTATTTTTTGTGTCGAAGTCAACCACGAGCCCGGCGCTATATTCCCGAACACTGAGGATGAGGCGCGGACCCAGCACAAACATCTGAACGACCGATAGAATTTGAAGAGCACCTTGCAGTATCTCGAGAAAATATGGATTCTACAGAAATGATGAGCAGTGTGGTTATACGCATATGTCAACGACAGGCCGGCGCACCACGATCTTTGGGGAGAGATAAACAAGCTGAAGGCAAGACACACAAGCAAAGCTAGCACGTGCGGAACTTGAGAAAAAGAGAATCAGATTAAGATTACAATCATACCTTGCAAAATAAAGCACGTGTGATTGTATCATCACTCTGAAACAGTCTCCGATGCTCGATGCTCTGAGTCGCCGTAGGTTACGGAAGTGTTTTACAGTAATCCAGACTGAAAGAAACAGTGCGAGGACTTCCCAAACAGTGTTGATCGTCCAAACCATTGAGGACATAATCAGGCTATTTCCCACATACGCGAAAGTGCACATATGCGTGCCATAGAGTATAAATTCCTCTGGTGATTGTCCAATGAGCTGTGTTCTTCAAGTCAACAAGTAAAGCTTACTTGCTGAAGAATCCTTGAGCACCATTACCACGATTACTCCGCAGGTGATGTTAACAGCTAGAAATATGATAACAAGGAAGATGAGCATCATTCTAGATCCCTGATACATGGCATGCAACCGAGCAATCATAACGACTTGCATCGTGTTTCCGTGTCAATATCACTGAGGTATTGTGGCTGAGTAGCTCACCACCCAACATGGCACTCACGACCACATTTGTCCCATTCTGTGCGTAGTACGCATTAATGCCTGAAAGACCCGATTAGTGATCACCCTCATACTACTGTCAAATGTTCCGACTCACACCTATTGAGTCACTATATTGAGCCAAGTTCAATGGTCAGAATCTCACTCACCCCTGCAGACGAATGTATTCATTAAACAGGAATGCGATGATTGCGAAATACTCACTGCATCTGTCAGGGAGATTGATGGCATGATTCCTGTGTACCGCCGGTCAGAAGAATCGAACACGGGGCATATGAGACATACGCAGAACATTGGCACTGATTGTCGGAGGTGAGCTATTAGTATGGTACCAATTTCTAAGCCTCGACACATACACAGAATACGGCATTTCAATATAGCGGATCTAAAATATTAGGGAGTCAGTACTACTGCCAACCACGCTACAGCACAATATGAGGTACGAACAAGCAAATACAGCACAGTCATGAGAGACAAGCGTTGCCTCTGCCGCGAATTAATTGTATTCTCCTATTTGTCTTCCACATGGGACTCTGTCACTCACCCAGATGAGTTCAATCTATGACACCGTTCTTAGCAACTTGGCTGCTTTGGGGATAACATCCACCTACCTCTTGTCCGAGCGTTAATACTGGAGATATCATGAGAATATGGATGGTTTTCAAACACCGTTCTGCTCACCCCAGTCGTATACTACCACAACGACGGCAGCAACTGCGAATTTGCAAGTCAATGTTAGATCTAGAGATCCTAATGCGACAAACCTATCCAATAGCTGTTAAAAATATTTGTATTGATCACCGGCCACCAACTGGGATCATTGAAGACTACGGTCATATTTGAGGGATGGGTGTGAGCAAGCGGGAATGTTGGTGTTGGTGGTGTGTAAGGATGATGTTCGTGCTAGATATACAATGTCCAGCGCTTGTATCGCCAAGATCTGCGTGATTTGGATATGGATATTTGATCCCGCCTCAAGATTCTTGATTGAGCGAAATAAGTATTACGACTGATGCTGTACCAAGCAAAAAGAGGCCTAAAAGCCCTTGATAATAAAAGTTGAATTTTATTTGCACACACGCCACGGCTCGAACTTGGCTCAAACACCAGGAAAGTTCAGCCGTTGATGATTTGGCAAATTATTTCCAACACAATTCTTTGAATGTTTTTCTGCAAGCTTGCTCAGGTTCCCTATGAAAACGTGTAATCATCGATCTTACAAGTCTAGGTGTGATGTGATTGAACTTACTGTACAAATCGGGCCCGAGCCCGAGGCGTAACATCCCTTACGGAACAAGGATCATTATTCTCTGGCATAGCACTAGAAAAGTCGGATAAGGAATCCAAAACCAAGCGCATTATATTCCATGCATCATGCACTTAATGTCATGGTAATGTACTGCACTGGTAGACACATCCTGATTCGTATATTTGTTGAATACTTACACCATCCCAAAATCGAAAGGGAAATTGTCCACGCGAGACAATAAGCTGTATCACGCTAGAAGCCCGATTTCTGATTGTACAGGCTCATCTCGACAGCACTGTGTTTCAGTAAACTTCTATTTTGTAAGATTGGGATCAGATGGGCAAAGATGTCGTGAACACTGCCGCAGACTAAAAAAATCACTGGTCTCCGCAGCTCAGTCAGCATATGGTAAACAGCACTGCTAGAGCCCATCACCGTGACGGTGAAACCTTTATTCCAACGTAGTTTGACATTTCCACCTCCTACACATATGACTCTCACCACTGCACGCCATGTTTAGGCTTTCATTCACCCATCTCATGATTGCCTTCGAACTTTATGATAGGCTCATGTGTTTTGCGGTTATTTTGTCTGAGCGCTCAGACAGCGAAAAAAACACATGGAGTCAAGTGTCTAGACATTTCATACTGATTTTCAATTTTTCATTGTATTTCAGTTTCTGGCATCAATAACTGAGCTGGCTGTTAAACGCTCCGAATAATTTCAACTGGCCGCTTGGTGCAACCATATGTGAGTGAGTAGCTATTTCATTCCAGTAGTAATACATTGTACAACGAAGAATAGGTGCCTAGATCTGTCAGAGATACATACACCTCGAAACACAATATGTTAAATAAATACCACGACAGATTCTTGACCAGATTTCTCTTCCCTGCAGACCACTTAAGTATGTCCCTACACAATACTGCTAGTTGGTACATGTACACGCTCCTGGAAAACAATCGAATCTATGCTATCTTCTGGGTCGAAGTCGATCACAAGTTTACTAGTAGCGTTATATTCTCGAACGCTAAGAATGAGACGTGGTCCTAGCACAAACATCTGCACAACCAATAAAATTTGAAGAGCACCACCGAGTGTCTGGCTTCCAATAGAACTCGAATTCTACAAAAATGATGAGCAGTGGTTATGCGCAGATGTCAGGTCGGCGCACCACGACCGATGGAGAGATAGAAACAAGGTCAAGGCAAGAGACACAGAGAAAACTAAGATGCGGAACATCAGCAAAAAAAACTGGCCATATTCACATTACCGGCTCACCTTGCAAAATAAACCACATGAGATTGTATCAGCACTCTGAAACAGTCCCCGATCATCGACCCTGTCGATGGGCCGAGTCGTCGTAGAGTACGGAAGTGTTTTATAGCAATGTAGATTGAAAGACACAATACGAGGACCTCCCAAACAGTGTTGAGCATCCAAACCATTGAAATAAGGAGAATTTCGTTCCCCCCATTGCACATATGTTTGCCAGAGAGTATCAGCTCCTCTGGTGTTTGTCTAATGAGCTGCGTTCTTCAAGTCAACAAGTAAAACTCACCTTGTACGGTATCCTTGAGTCCCATTGCCGTGATTACTCCGCAGGCGACGTTAACAGCCAGAAAGATAATAACAAGGAAGATAAGCATCATTCTGGATCCCTGATACATGGCATGCAACCGAGCAACCATGATGGCTTGTGTCGTGGTTCAGTCGAGTCGATATCACTGAAGTATTGCAGCTGGGTAACTCACCACCCAACATGGCAGCTACAGCCACACCTGCTCCCCCATTTAATGCGTAGTATGTAATATTGCCTGAGACACCCGATTAGTGAACACTCTGGTAAAAGCATCAAACACTCTGACTTACACCTATTGGCCCATTATGTTGAGCCGAGTTCAATGGTTGAAATATCACTCACTCCTACATATGAGTGTATTCATTGAATGGGAATGAAATGGTTGCGGAGCACTCACTTCATCTGTCAGCGAGACCGATGACATATTTCCTGTGTACCTCCGGTCAGAAGAAACGAACACAGTGCATGTGAGAGTCATACGCAGGACATTTGTACTAGTTGTCAGAGATGAACTATATTAGCACGGCGCCAAATTGTTGAGCTCGATACATACACAGAATAAGGTATTCCAATGTAACGTATCTAGAAGATCGGGGAGTCAGTATAACTTGCCAACCACGTTATAGAACAAAATGAGGTACGAACAAGTAAATAAAGCACAGTCATGAGAGACCAGCGTTGCCTCTATCGCAGATTCATTGTATTCTCCTGTTTCTTATGTGGGACTTTGTCACTCACCCAAATTAGTTCAATCTATGACACTATTCTTAGCAAGTTTGCCGCTTCAGCGAAAATACGAACCTACCTCTTGTCCAAGTGTTAACACTGGAAATATCATGAGAATATCAGTTTTTGAACGCTATCTTCGCTCACCCCAATCGTATAACACGACAACGCCAGCGGCAACTGCGAGAACGCAAGTCAATGTTAGATCAAAACACATTGATGCGACTAACCTATCCAGTAGCTGAAAAAAATGTATGAATTGATTAATGGCCACCAACTGGGATCATTTGAGACTACGGTCATATTCGAGAGATGAGTGCGTGAGCCAGTGGGCAATGTTGGTGTTGTATATAGCATTCGTACTAGATATACCATTGTTAAGCGCTTGCATCGCCAGAATTTGCATGATGGAGAATGTATATTTGATCCCACCTCAGGCCCTTGATCTGATGAAGTGATGACGTATCATGCAGTGCGAAAAATCAGATTGGATTTTGATGTCGAAGTCTGACCAGTATTACGAATGCGACTACGTGAAACCCAGGAAAGTTCCAGTTATTTGGTGATGTTGGCGACTTATTCCAATGCCATTTTGGGGTGCTTTGCTGCTTTGCTTGCTGAGATTAAGGTGTAACCACAGGTTCAAGTTCATCCCGACAATGTTGTGTTTTAGTAACTTCTAACCTGAAAAAGTTAGATTCGTTAGATGAGCGAAGAGATCATGAGCAGACCAGGGGCCAGCGGCTTAAGCACAGCATGGAAAGGCACCAGACTAGTAGGCGTCACTGATGGTGATGCTAGCCAGTGCCAGTCACGAAAAAACCTGCTGACCAACAAGTTGCGGAAATGACCGCAGAGACTCGGACGCAGTCCCTGAAATTCTTACTTCAACATGGTTGTACAGTGCATATATAACACAAGTCCCGAGAAGCAAAAACCTCACCACCGCACGCAATATTTTCAGTTCAATGCATGTCGGTGAGTCAGAAAAATATCATAGTAGTAACCGCAGCTTACAATGGCTGTCAGTCACTTATTTAATGATCGCCTTCGAACTCCACGATAGGCTTGCGAATTCAAGATGAGAATCAAGGACACTAAATCTGTGCTGGAAGCCTGATCGGTAGATTTGATATACCTTATTGTCCTGCCATCGTTCGTGTCTCTGTGTTCTCGTCCATCTTCGTCCTCTACTAATGGGTGTCTAATATGATGATCCTTCAACGATTGGTATGCACCATCTTTGATATTGTGAAAACTTCCAATTTGTCGTGGTCACTCGACTCACCCTGGTATAGCCTATCTATTTTAAGCATCATCCAATTCCTAAGTTCTGATTCATTTAGTGCGTGGTTGAACTTTGTCCGACACCCATATTTCAAGAAGGAACCACGTTTTCTTTCTGCAGATACTGTAGCCGACTGACTAGGGGAGACTAACCAAGTTTGTCGGTTGATGACAACTGCCATCATTGGAATCATGCTTCTCTCCGGAACTTCAGTCTCCTCGTGATCGGTACGCATAGGCATGAGTCATTTGATATATCACCAACAAGCTGTGTTCCTGATTGGTCGCCCCAACGGCCTAAGATATGGTACTCTCTGACGTTCCTGCAAAATTTGTCCCGTATTTACCCTTCTTCACTTTCAACTCCACTTCTGCATCGTGCGCACGATGACAGCACTAGCCTGTGATTGTATAACTCTATCTACTCACAAACTCGAGCTCCTACAGAATTCCTGATATTTCATATACAGTCATGCTGATCTGCGGTACCAATCTTATACAGTCTGCACCCCACGAACTTTGGCCCCCGCATTCGAGATAATTTATACATCACCTGAGGACGATCATTCCATTGATCAACGGAATTGTTTATTCTAACATTCAAGGTCGGCTTTTTGACACTATGGAATTTCGTCCAGGAGCTCTAACTCCCTGCAACTTAATATTCTTCCCCTGCGTCATTCGCCCGAGTCTGGTCCAGATGGAAAGCCGTTGCATATCGGTCATTTGGGCTTTCACAAATCACGAATCATGGTCACTTCTCTTTATCTCTGCTCAAACACACCATACTCACGAATGAACGTTGGATCAGCTGTCTGAGCTCAGAGTGGCATGTTACTCCAATGGCCATCGGTGAATGTTGATGTTTTTGTCTGAGTCGGAGTACTCTGAATGCTATCGATATTTCCCACATGGCATCAACATTCGTCTGGCCTAGAGGCATGATTCGTGTCGGCCCTGCATAATATATGGCAAGACATCGGGCATCAAGCACTGGGTTGACTGTTAGACGTTCCGCATAATCTCCACCAGTTACTTGGTGCAAGCATGGGTGCGCAGCTACTTTGTTACAGTAGTAATACAACAATAAATAGGTTTGCCTAGATATATCAAATATATTTCAAAACACCATAGTATAAACTAAATTTCACCTTCCTACAGACCACTCCGCAAATTAGTCCCTACACAGTACTGCTAGTTGATACATGCACGCGCTCCTGGAAGACAATCGAACTCATGCTAGTTTCTGCGTCAGAGTCAGCTACGAGCTTAGCATTATACTCTCGAACGCTGAGGATGAGGCGTGGTCCCAGCAGAAACATCTGCACGCCCATGAAGATTTGAAGAGCACCGGCGAGTATTTGAGCTCCCGTAGAATTTGAATTCTACAGAAATAATGAGTGGTAGTTACAAGCAGATGGTAGCGACAGATCGCACAATCATCTTTGGAGTGTGATCAAGAAGCTGGAGGCAAGAGACACCAGCAAAGCTAGCACATGCAGGACTTGAGCAGAGAAGGTAACCACATTCAAAATTACAAGCTCACCTTGTGAAATAAAGCACATGAGATTTTATCATCATTCTGAAACAGTCCCCGATGGTCGTTGCTGTCGATGGGCCGCGTCGTCGCAGGTCAAAGAAGTACTTCACAGGAATCCAGACTGAAAGACACAGTGCGAGAACCTCCCAAACAGTGTTGAGCATCCAAACCATTGAGGGCAGAATTTGGACATTCCCCTCGTCTTCGACATTGCAGATATATGTATCGAAGATTATCCACTCCTCTAGTGTTCATCCGATGAGTTGTATTGGACAATTTAAAGAGTAAAACTTACCCCATGTAGTATTGTCGAGTCCTATTGCCGTAATGATTCCGCATGCGATATTGACAGCCAGGAAGATTGTAACAAGGAAGATGAGCATCATCCTAAATCTCTGATACATGGCATGCAACCGAGCAATCATAATGACTTGCATCATGGTTCAGTCAAGTCAATATCACAGAGGTAAGGCACCTGGGTAACTCACCGCCCAACATGGCAGCTATGATAACATTGGTCCCATTTATTGCGTAGTTCATAATATTGCCTGAAACACTCATTGAGTGATCACCCTATTATTGATATCAAATAATCCGACTCACACCTATCGAGTCATGATGTTGAGTCAAGTTGAATCTGAGTTGAATGATCAGAAACCTCACTCACCCCTACAAATGAGTATATTTATTGGATAGAAATGAGACGGTTGTGGACTCACTGCATCTGTCAGCGAGAACATTGGCATATACGCTACCAGTGTGCCGCGGGTCAGAAGAATCGAACGCAGCGCATATGAGACATACCCAGGATATTGATACTAATTGTCGAGAGATGAGCTATGAGCATGGTTCCAATTGTTTGGCCTCGACACATACACAGAATATGGTATTCCAATATAACGTATCTAGAACATTGAGCAGTCAGTACAAATTGCCAACAAGGCTTAGCACAACATGAAGTACGAACAACCAAATACAGCACAGTCATGAGAGACCAGCGTTGTCTCTGTCGCAAATTCATTGTACTTATTTTTCTCTTTTTTTGATGCGGGACTCTTGTTACTCACCCAAATCAGTTCTATCTGGAACACATTTCTTAGTGATTTGGCTGCTGCGGCAATAACATCAACCTACCTCTTGTCCGAGTGTTAGTACTGGAAATATCATGAGATTATCAGCGGTTTTCGAACACTGTGTTCCTACTCGCCCGAATCATATACTACCACAACGCCCGCGGCAACTGCCAAACCGAAAGTCAATGTTAATTCTAGACGTCTGATATGACAAACCCATCCAATAGCTGAAAAAAATATCTTCACTGATTGTCGACCAATAACTGGGATCATTCACGACCACAGTCATATTTGAGGGACGAGAGTGAGCGAGTGGGGAATGTTAGCCTATAATGTTAGCATTCGTGCTAGATATACTGCCGTTCAGCGCTAAATCTATTGCCAAAATCTGCATGGAGATGGATATTTGATCCTGCCTCAAGATTGGGTGAAGTATCGTGGTGCGAAACCAAGTAAAAGAGGAAGCCGTGACCAAAGTAGATTCTGATTTCCTCACAAGTGCTAGTGAGTACCCGTATAACAGGAAAGTTCCAGTCGTTGTTGAGGTGTTCCATATGAAACAGTTACGGTTGTCCTTCAACATGTGACTGCTTTTGGCACATTTCCCATCACTTTCTCACACTTCCACCTTTTCATGGCACCGTGACGGATGTAAAAGTTGCTACAGGGTAAGTAATTTCCAAGTGCTTAGCAGATTCTCCTGACATACCTTATTGTCTTGTTCCTGTGTTGTCGTCCATCTTGTCTTCTACTAATCTGTATCTCATATGATGATTGTTCAAACTTCAGCAATTGGTATGCATCAATCTTTGATATTGCAAAAACTATCAATTTGACATGGTCTAGTCGACTCAGCCTGATCTAGTGCTAGTATCCATTCTATGCATAATTTGATTCCTAAGTTCTGATCCATTTAGTGCGGGGTTATACTTTGTCTGCCGCCCATATTCATATTTCGAGAAGGAACGACTTTTATTTCTACACATATGGCCGACTGACTAGGGGAGACTAACTCAGATTGTTCATAGATGACGACCACCATAATTGGAATCATCAATCCTAGCTTCTCTCTGGTACTTCATTCTCCTCGTGATAATTATGCATAGGCTTGTTTCGTTTGATATATCATATATCATTGGTCACCAACAGGCTGTGTTCCGGTGGCCCCCAACAGCCTAAGACATGATACCCTATGACGTTCCTGCAAAATGACTCATTCCGTGACCGGTATCATCTTTGACGGTCCAGAAACATCCAATTCGTCTGGTCAAAGCTTTATCTAGCTTATCTGGTGGTTCTGATCACCCATGATTCATTGTGCGTCCACTTTTTTCTGCTTCAGAACGGGTCATGAGCGCGATGTCATCATATGTTAAATGAATATCTTCACACATCCATGACGAAATTTCTCCTCCCGGACCACCCGGCAAGCATTTTCCTATACAGTACTACTAGTCGATACATGTATGTGCTCCTGAAATACAATCGAATTCATGCTAGTTTCTGTGTCGGAGTTGGCCACAACTTTTGCATGATATTCTCGAACGCTAAGGATGAGGCGTGGTCCCAGCACGAACATCCGCACGGCCGATAAAACCTGAAGAGCACCACCGAGTGTTTGGATTCCAATAGAACTTGAATCCTACAGAAATGATGAGCAGTGGTTACAAGGCAAACGTCAGCGACAGGTCGGCGCACCTGGAACTTTGGAGAGAAACTAGCAAGCTCAAGGAACGAGACACAAACAAAGCTAGCGCGTGCGAAACTTGATAAAGGACACTCACGCTCGCATTACAAGCTCACCTTGCAAAATAAAGTACATGAGATTTTATCAGCACTCTGAAGCAGTCCCTGATGGTCGATCCTGTCGATGGGCCGAGTCGTCGGAAGTGTTTCATGGCAGCCAAGACTGAAAGACACAGTACGAGGACCTCCCAAATAGTGCAGAGTGTCCAAACCATTGAAAACAGAAGCTGTGCATTCTCCCCGTATTCAGGAGTGCACATGTATGTACCAGAGAGTATCCACTCTGGTATTCCTCCAATGAGCTGTGTTCTTCAGGTCAACGAGTAACGCTTACCCGCTGCAGTAGCTTGGAGTACTATTGCCCCAATTACTCCGCAGGCGATGTTAATAGCCAGAAAGACAATAACAAGGAAGACGAGCATCATTCTAGATCCCTGATACATGGCATGCAACCGAGCAATCATAATGACTTGCATCATGTTTCAGTCGAGTCAATATCACAGGTATTGCGGCTGGATAACTCACTGCCCAACATAGTAGGTATAGCCATCGTCCCATTCTGGACGCGATACACAATATTACCTGAAACACCCCATTAGTGAATACCCTTGTACTGGTTTGAAAATCTTGGACTCACACCTATTGAGTCGTTGTGTTCAGTCAAGTTCAATGGTCAGGATCTCACTCACCCCTACAAATGTGTCTATTCATTGGGCAGAAATGAGATGGTTGCAGAGTACTCACTGAATCCGTCAACGAGATCAATGGCATACTTGCTGCGTGCGCCTGTCAGAAGAATCGAACATAGAACGTATGTCACATACACAGAACATCGACACTGATTGTCAGAGATGAGCTATCAGCACAGTGCAAAATTATTGGCCTCGACACATACACAGAATATGGTATTCCGATATAGCGTATCTAGGACATTGGGGAGTCAGCACCACGCTATAGCACAATATGAGGTACGAACAACCAAATACAGCACAGTAATAAGAGACCAACGTTGCCTCTGTCGTGATTCATTACATTCTCCTCTTTTCTTCGATATGGGGACTATGCCACCTACCCAAATCAGCTCAATCTACGACACTTTCTTAGTGAGTTTTCTGCTCCGGGGATCACATAGACCTACCTCCTGTCCGAGTGTTAGAACTAGAAATATCATCAGAATACAAGTAGTCTTTGAACGCCATCCTGCTCACCCCAATCGTATACCACTACGGCACCAGCGGCAACTGCAAAATGGCAAGTCAATGATAGATCGAGATATCTTCGTGTCACAAACCTATCCAATAACTGACAGAAACATTCCAACTGATTGTTGGCCACCAACTGGGATCATTTGAGACTATGGTCATATTTGATGGATGGGTGGGGGATCTAGGTGGTGTATAACGATAGCGTCCATGCGAAATATTATTATATACCACCGTCCGGCGCTTCTATCGCAAAAAATTGCATGATGGAGATCAATATTTGATTCCGGATCAAGGCCGTTGATATCCAGGTGAGATATTGTGGTGCGAAATCAAATGAAAAAAGCCCTGAATAAGCAAAGTAGAATTTGATTTGCAAAACCAGTATTACGCACACGACTACTCGAACACCAGGAAAGTTCCAGTCGTTGGTGCTGTCAGAATTCGACATGATTTGCAACGCGATTTTGGGGGTGTTTTTGGCTGCAAGCTTGCAAAAATCGAGGAGTTCCTTATGAAATCCGGTGGTCGTCGACCTGACACAGGTTTAAGCGTGATGCGATCAAAACACTGGCAAGCACATACACACTTTCCTTCGCCGGCTGAGCTTGAGGCTCGAGGCATAATCGCCCTTTGATTACTCTTATAGTCCAAGTCCCATCCTGTGGCATAGCATCAAAGAACTCGGACAAGAAACGGTGACAGAGTAGGTCGAATATACCTCACCTTATCCATGGCCTGTACGCTTGAATCATTGTGCCATCATGTTCATACCAAAACGACAAACAAAGATATGGTAAGCATGGAGAGGATGAAAGTAGAATTTGATTCGCAGCGTGACGCAACTAGTATAACTTAGACACCAAGATCCTGATAGTCATTGATGATGTCGGCGACTTCTTTCCAGTGCGATATTTGAGGTATTTTCTATGAAACCATGTGACCATCAATTTAACACAGGTCTAAGAGCGATGTAAGTGCAACAAGCATCTGCGCTCTCTCTGCCTCAATGGTCAATTTCACAAGTCGGTCGATCACGTGCCCCCAGGTGCGAAGTTCATTCTGAACAGTGAACGTCTGTAAATAACAATCACTTTGTCTTCTTTTTTCGTGTTCCGCAGCTGTCCGAGCTTAGACACATACCTAGGACAGCCATAATATGACACGAAGGCTCTCAAGTGATTATCTGCTTGCCCTAGGAGCGACTGCGATGGATGTCAACAGGCGTATATAGGTATGCATGTCTGTATTTCATGTTTCGCAGTGCTCATCACATCCAAGCTGTTCAACGAACTGAACGATGCGTATAAAAGGAATGGCTCGAGTCTTGATTCGGTCTGCTCAGTCACCATTCTATAAGCACTGTATTATGTCGCCGTCGGCTCAGAGGCAGCATCCACAAGATTAGCCTTTTCGCGCTTGAGGACATCCGGGTCTAAGTTAGTGGTTGCTTTTTCTTGGCTCAGATGACTCGTACTCCTGCGTATCTTGCCCTGCTCCTTGACGGGAATTAATCAATCTGCATCTAGACCCGTTACTGACCTGAAGGGTACTCAGCTCCACTAACCGACCAGAATAGCTCGAAAGGTCCAAATGGCTCAGGTCAGATACGAGACCGGCCTCCGAGAAACGGCGTTTTGGTCTTGTCAGTTGGTCAAATTTAAACCGAAGCTTTCAAGTTTGGACATTTGAATTTGTATGTTGAAGTGCCACTGATACTCTCACACTTGGTATCCATGCGTGCCGACGGAGGAAGGTCCATTTGTTTCTGTAGCTCCGAACGAGTAGGAATGAAGTATTTGTCATGACATCACTCAAACGTGCATATTAATGTAGCTTGCAGCGTCCCATGGGTGATGTCATCGTGTGGGGTACAGACGGAGCGTGAATGTGTGCATTGTCGCTGATCGTGAACGTTTGAACGTTTTGCATAAAGTACACTGATAGAGTTACAAAGTTGATGATATAAAGTTATACATGAGTCGGGCTTCCGCATAGTCAACGAAGCGTGATGCAAGACAATGTTTTGTCGGGGCAGCTCAAAGAAAAGCTTTTTTCATTCCATATATCACTTTGTCTGACTCTGCAACAACGTCAACTTAGTCCTGTGTTATGGCTCGTATGTATGTGATACTTACTCGAAGATAAAGTCGGGCATTCGCAGCACACTGTATGGGTACGGGCAATGTACTTGAACGTTTTTCGACCTCCTGTTTTTTCTTTGTCGCAGGAAGCATCGAGCTGGGTTCCCCATACTATAGTTCCGTAAGACACCGAATGACAGTACAGCTACCACAAGCACTTACACGGTCGAACATGTGCATTTCAAATTTGCTCATGACAGGAATGGTTCCACTATGCTTGACATCGGTATCAACAACAGTGCACGTGTCGTGCTCTTTCGAGGACGAGCCAGAACTGTGAGATGAGTGCTTGGAGCTCTTCTACATAACGTAGGCTCATCAGTCAAGTTGCTGGCCGCTCTGCAAGCGATGCCACTCACAGCACTAGCGCACCTGCGCGCCTGAGTCCCGAAAGTTGACATGAAGAGATAAGGTGACTTGGGATTGTTACGAGTTCAGGATGTAACGCCCGTCTTTGAGGGGTCCGTGCTGTGGGGAGCTGGTGCTGCTAGTACTTGCATCAGTAGTATATATACCCTGCAGTGGCTCGTCCTTGACGTTTTTTGACCCGGTTATGACAGCTTGCCATGGCGGAAAAAGCGGACGCTCTATCGACACGAACCCAAAAGAATATGAGATGGCGCCTTAAGCCCAAAGGCCTGCCTGCCACAATAGAACAGCCGGAAAAAACGTGTTGTGTGAGATATCCAACTATTTCGGATTTAGAATTTATATGGATAGATATGATGGCCATTAATATATATAAGAACACCGGTCCATCAAGGACTCAATACCAATGCCAGACTCGAACAATCACGGTTGTCTGAGAGGAATCTTGTTAGGGAAGTTGGTTGGAGTCAGCTGAGGTACTTGCTAGCGAGTATATCACATACCAAGAGAAGGAGTATGCATGCATAGCAACGATTTAACCTATTGATGACCGGAATAGGACGATGTTTATCAGGTAGGCCGGTTCGAGGAAGAGGTACGCAGCTGTGGCTGTGTACGAGTCGTGTGACATTTTAATCTCACCTCTTACGAGTATAGCGTTGCTTCTATCACGGACACACCAATATTGCTTTAATTGTATAGCACTGGCACCAGGCAATTCCAATGCGTTCGCTTAACTCGGGTTTGTGTTATCCAGATAGGCTTGAATTCGGGAATACATTCACATCTAATCATTGGATGACAACGTCACGCTGGTAAACTTGGTACGATAGACCTTCGTTTGATCTGAAGTGAGGTAGAGAGTCGATTCACCGCCACTTCGAATTGCGCTCCTGACTGGAACTCATTGCATACAATCCTGACGGTGTCACACTCGGTTGCGACGGCCATATCAATTGAGGGTACGGTTTGTTTTACAGAAGATCCTTATCCTCCGGAAACAAGTTCTTCTTTGCTATCCAAGAGCTAGAAGCAAGAGCGGATGCATGATATGAGATACCCTGCAGCACGCGCTCGTGCCTGTATAGCAAAACATCTCAACACGACATTCTAGGACAAACCTAACGCTCGGCAACATTGTTTCCGACCTTCCCGGGATCATCAGGACAGCCACCGAGCGCTTCCCCCTAATGCCCGCGCTACTCACGCACGGAGAGAGCGGACAGCCGTCAAGCGCTTTTCTAATTTCGCATTCATCTACCACAGAGCGCAACACCATGGCCTTGATCAGGAAGCACGGCACTGAGAACTTTGAATTCGTCATTAACACGCTGCACGTTTGCGCCCCTTCTTTTGACGGACGTCAGTTTGTGCCGGGTCGGGTTGCGCAATAAATCACGCCATAGCGGCGGCCTTCTCACTTCAATCTGGCTAACGATTGGCTAAGAGGCGTTTAGCGCATAGCGCTATGAATCGGTGCTTGCGGAAATCTAACTCCCGAATTCGAACCTAAACCTTCTTGCTTTCAGCCTTTTCAATTGAGTTGTAGTTCACAAGATCATCAGAGAACCTATGAGTCTGTGATATTGTGGCCGCGGGAAGTATAGAAGGATGCAATTCTGCTCCTGCTGAATGACTATCTATACTACAGAAAATCCGAGTTGTTGGTACATAGCCATGAATGAATGCAAATCTCGATCACACTGAAGAGTCACTGACAGAATTGCGATGTTGCGACATCACAGCCATCAAGGGACCGTAGCATAAATGAGACATACATTCACGATAAGCATGTCGTACACACAAACTGTATGATAAATTCGTTGAAGTCGTCGTAAACATGAGTATTGGGTCACGAATGCAGATACGGAACAAAAGTCGAAAGCATCGGAAACAGCATAAGCGTATCGATATACAACGGATGAAGACCAGCTCCTAAGAGACCTGCCTCATCGACATAGTAGATAAGAGTAGTATGGGGATACACGACAAAGTGGAGGCATCGGATAAAGATCCACCATCGACACTTTGTGAATGTATGAGACATACACTCACGATAAGCATGTCGTACACACGAGCTGTATGGTAAAGTCGTAAAAGTCGTAAACATGAGATATGATATCAGATAGTAGTCATAAATGAAGATACGAAATAAAAGTCAAAAGCGTCAGAAACAGTACGAGCGTAATATACCACGGATAAAGACCAGCTCCTACGAGTCCTGCCTCATCAACGTAGTAGATAACGAGTAGTATGGGGAAACATGACAAAGTGGAAGGCATCGGATACAAGAGTATCAAAACACCATAATTCGAATGGCGAACAATAAAGACCACCTCCTAACATTAAAAGACCTGCCTCATTGACGTATGCGCTTCCAAACATGACAAAAACGAAGAGACAAGATAGAGGGTATTGCATCCAGCAAACCGTATGAGTACGCCATGGCTCAAATGGCGAAGAGTTGAAGACCAGCTCCTAGTAACAGGAGGCCTGCCTCATTGACATGCATGCCTCATGCGCAGCACAGCCAAAGCGCACGGACTATATTCAAGAAGCCTGCGCTGCTCTGATCCTAGGAGATACCGTACTAGAGGCGACGTCTCAATGAAATGTCTCCTTTATCAATTCATAACACTCACCCGTTCGAAGATGCGGGCTCGGTAAGAACCCTGGCCAGCAAATTTATTAGATACAGGAGGATGCGCAGTTGCGCGCGGCGCAGTAGCACTCAAGTCACCCCCCTGAGAGTGAATGAATTGATGAGCGTGAGCTCTTGCCAACACAGGGGGATGAAAGGTTTGTGAGACAGGCTCTTCGATGCGCTTTAGCGGAGGGTTGTCGTGGTGATGAGACTTTTTTGACTGTACGAGATGTTAGAAGACGACAGGCATAGGTTCACGGGGGAGACATACGCGAGCAGCCAAGTGTGCTTTGTATGCAAATGTGCTCATGATAGTAGGAAAGGGACGGTTTGTGAACGGATTTTGATTGAGCGTTGGTCTGACTATAGGGACGGGAAGATGAAGGGTGTCGTTAAAGTGAGTGGAACGGCCTCTGTCGTTGAAAGCCTGAGGAACACCCAATGATGGTATGGCTGATTATATTAGATAGTTGGCGCCTAAACATGACAGCCAGGGAAAGACTCCGCTGACTCACCTGCGTGCACACTGCACAGTACTAGCTAGTAGTGGCGCGGGGCCGTACAAGGAATTCCCTGGAAAGCCTGAGCGTAGTTCCTGTGCTACATAGCAATTGACAGTTACCGACAAGTTCCATGTAAAATGACATCACTGGACTCGACAAATGGATATCTTATCGAGTTTGAGGCAGCTGGCTTGATACACAGCTACGCTCTCGTCGGAAAGAAATAGCCGATGAGCGTCTAAGTATCAAAACGTCATAGGTGGCTGCTACAGAGGCCAAGTAATGGATTTCGATTAAGCAGCGCAGGTCCTGGAGGTGCGGATCACCTGGCACATTCCGCACAAGACAGAAGCGATCGGTTGCAGCCACACGGTGTAGTTGAACGTTGGCTACATGCATGCTATGTCATGCGTGGCTCATCAAGAGAAGGGGTGGTTAAAGTTCCGTGAGCTTAGGGTGGAAGTTTGAAGCTCGAGGCCTGGAGGATGCATCGATGAACATGGAAGTTGGAGGCTGAGCTCGATCGACGTAGGACCGCCATAGAGTGACGACCCTCATAAGGGTCGTTCGAGCGCTTCGAATCTCTAAAAATAGCGGTGTGGAGGCGGCGATATACGTCAGGTTCCACTCGAACGTTGCTATCGCGTTGTTGGTCTCGACGTTCTTGTAGTCCACCCTGGACGCGTCCTTCAGCGCAAAAAGCTGAGTGGTCCGGGAATCGAGTATTGAAAGGCTGCGTTGAGGACCTTGAATTATTTGTATTTCTTTGACTTGTGCCAAGATATGTTTCGAAAGCTCATCGCGAGTAATTCATTCGGTTACCCTGCCAGCTGCTAACCAGATTGCCGAACAATAAATAGTTCGGTTTAGTGCCGAGTAATTATAAGAAGAACGTATTGACCACTAGTACTGAAGCATTTATGTAACATCCATTGTAGAGAATCCCGTTTTTAATGCCCATACTTAGTGCGTAGGCCCAAGCTTAACGGTCCCCGAGAACTCGAGTTGCCTCGTTACTTTGCCACGACCTTCACCATTAACTTTTTTACTCTTCATTCTCATTGCCCACTGCTTTTTTTTTTTGATTTCTTGCCAATACAACCTACATGCGACTATTCCACCCTTCAGCTTTCGTCCTCGTCATCCTATCATCCCTCGTCAATGCCAGCGTCACAGTGTACCACCAAATCCCATTGGCAGCTTCAACCACCACTGCAGCTTCCGCAAATTATACCGGCGCTGCAGCTTATGATCCCACTGTACTAAATCCTCCCCCTGTTCCAGCAGGCCTCACAACACAATTCGGAATTCAGCTTTCCAGTTCTTCGCCATCTGGTCTCAGTATACCCCAGAAAGGTTCATTCATGGGTTTCTCTATCGAATTCAGTGTCATCAACCAGATTTGTCAGTCCAATCATGTCCTATCCAACAGTTATGCATACTAATCACAGTCGTTTGCAGTCGGTGTTAACGCGTAAGTCCTGATGAGGCCACTCGGTTCCACATATCTGAACTCATATGTCATAGCACGTATCTGCAGGTTCCCTTTTTAAACCTCATGGCCATCCTTCGCGAACGGGCAGGCGAGATACTCATTCGGGTGGGAGGTAATACTCAAGAGACTGCAGTCCTCGTGGATAGTCTCCCTGGAGGCGTAATGGTGTCCAAAGTCCGTGGTATTACGGGTGATGTGGTGAGTGCAATGTACATGATCATTGTCGATGACATCATATCCAAACACTTCTTTCTGAATACTTCAGACTTCCACCCCAATGCTTCTTTACACGGCAGAAGTGTTTTACACAATGGCAAACATCTCGGCCCTTGTAAATACGAAATGGTTTCTTGGTGAGGGCTCATGTAATTTCTTCCATGCCGTTAGTGACATTTGTACAGGCATACCGTTCAATGACACGAGCAACCTCCGACTTGGTATTGCAGAAGTCGGCGAAGCTGTGTTGAGTGGCCCTGGTTATTTGCTCGGGTTTCAAGTTGGAAACGAGGTATGTCCTCTTCGTATCTCCAACCAATCACCACTCATCACCGCAGCCCGATCTCTATGCAGCGTTCGTGATCGTGTTTTGTCTTTTATTCTAAAAATACCGACGGTTTCATCAGACACGATGCACGACCTTCCACATACTCGCCCTCTGACTACTTCGGCGAGTTTGGAACAGTAGTTAGCGCCATCAACAATGATGGCAATATCCCTGTTAAAAATAACTTGATTGTCCCATCTATCACAGGGCAATGGACTCCAGAATGTTCGGTTCTAGTTCTTTTTGCAGTTTAGACCAAAAACTAATCTAATATCATCAGCTGTGTGGAACACCGGACTCGTCGAAACCTATTCTTCAAGCTTGGGAGCGCTAGCAGTTGAACAGTAAGTCCTCTCTGTGATTTTCAGGCATGTTCTCAGGTTTTTAAAGTTACCCAACCGATAACTGCTACGCTTTGTACGGCATCGGTTCTCCGGTCAACCCACAAGACGTGTTTCAAAACTTCCTCACTCATAACTCTAGCATCTCCATCGTCGCCCCCTATCTCAACTCTACCAGCTATGCACAAGCCACTGGAAAGCCCTTCATTATGATGGAGACAAACACGGCATCCTGTGGTGGCTTACCAGGAATTAGTGATACCTTTGGCGCGACTCTATGGGCGCTTGATTATGGCCTTCAGATGGCTTATAGCAACTTCTCAAACGCAATGTTGCACGTTGGTGGACAAGATGTATACTACAACGTGAGTTACGTGCTCTGGGCCCTTTGCATATGTTACTGAGCTACGCACCATGTCCAGCCTTTCACTCGTAAGCTCTCTCCAATCTAAATCAGGTGAGAGAAAGCCACACTGACATTTCTATGTAGCACCTCCTACGAACCTCATCATATCACGAATGGACGATTGGCTCTGTATTCTACAGCACAATTGCTATCGCTGAAGCGTTCGGACCCTCTGGCAACGCACAAATTATTGATTTGCAGGCTAACACTGACAGTATGCTTACCCCTGCATACGCAATCTACGAGAATGGTACTCCCGTGCGCATGGTATTACTTAATTACGTATCGGATCCGAGCGGTGCAAGCGATTATACTGCAACGATTTCCATTGGCGGCTCGGCGATTGGGCAAGGCAACGCTACCCCTGCACAAATACAAGTCAAGTACGTGTTCCATATTCATGTAACACCCGCCAAACTAATTTATATCTTAGATATCTAGTAGCACCTTCCGTATCGGAGAAAAGCAACATTACGTGGGCAGGCCAGGTGCGTCTGGTCATCAACAGATATATTTTTTTCGTTTACTCATCTTTTTTAGACCTTTGGCGGGACCTTCCAGTCTGATGGCCGCCTAATGGGCTCCGAGAGCGTGCAGACGATTAACTGCGACCAGTCGTCCAATACATGTCGAGTGTCTATCCCCGCCCCTGGCGCCGCACTCGTCTTCCTCTCCTCCTCTGCATACGCAGAGTCAGGGAACCCTTCCACCCAGACATTCTCTACCACGATGGTCACGAAGACAATGAACACAGCGACGATAAACCCGAGTGTGCTGGCAACCTCGAATGGGATATCTGGAGATACATGGGAGCTTGGGAGTACGAGCAAGGAGAACGCTGGTACTGGTCTGAGGAATTCACTTTCGATCGTTTCTGTGGTCGGTGCAGCTGTGCTGAGCACCGGCATGCTATGCACGTGGTTCTGGTCATGATGTTCATGCTGACGAGTCAAAATGTTTGGTGGAACCACCGTAGATGCCCATCACGACGTTCATGATGAGGTTAAAAATTGAAATTCTTGGGACTTTATATTCGCATACTGCAATTACGACGGTAATGTTTGTATGTAGGAATACGGTGTATTAACATGGACATTTAGGACATGATTGCTGCGACGAGAGACCGATTTCTCCCAGGTGAACAGACATGGGCCCGCGGATATGTAACAGCACGTGGAGGATCCCAATGGTGTGGTGCCATTTCCACTGCGGTCGCGGCGTCAGGCTGGGGACAAAATCCAAGCATCTGGTTACTAAGTACAGCAATGAATGAGCATGGAAATAGTGAGATGACTCAGAGG
>NW_024542173.1:0-95565 GCF_016758785.1 Suillus bovinus
CGACTTTGCTCGTCTTCATTTGTTGTGAAGAGCTGTCAGGCTAGACTGCCTGAATATAAATGTGTTCCTCTGTACGTGTTAATGTTTGGTTTGTGAGATGGTATCCTTAATTTTTTCTAGCCCCTCATTGATGACTATGGTACCTACACTTATTGCATCTTCCATCGGAGCTGGCTGGGCACCACAATCACGCGGTACACTGTCTGACCCTGCTCATTATGATCCCTCAAAGTCCTCTGCTGCTTTCTTGGAAGGCGAGCTCCAAATTCATCCCAATACCAAGCCAGATGATGCACTGTATCGCACAAAATGGGGTGATGGCATCATGTGCGTTGTCTGTTGCGGTCGAGTTGTTCTCTATGCTGACGTGTAGGTTTGCAGCTTTGATAGTGACTGTTACGACTTGGATGGTATCTGTTGGCGACGCTCAAACAGAGCTTGTGTCGTCAACGGTCTGTGGACGTCCTTGGGCTAGCCCAAGGTTAGGGGTCGTACTTGGCGTGTCTTCGGCAAGTACGATTTAACGCCTATGTCCAAATCGGGTAGCTTATGTCACGCGGGTGCGAGACAATAAGCTATATCGGCCTAGGCTTACGACACCCGAAGGTTAATCGTAAGGATCGTCGTTAATTAGAAGGACAGAAGTCCGACTAGTTAACAGGGGCTTTGCTCGTCGACGAAGTCGATGAGTAAAGATCGAGACTATAGGCTTATCTGCGAAGAGCAGATAAGAAGATAGAATATAGACTGCTGGCGAGGCAGAAGGATCACTCTGGTGAGAGTAGGAGGTCAAGAACCAAGTAGATTCAAGTTAGGGAATATGGTACATGGTAGCGAGTTTATATAGAGGGCAGGAGACGTATTAGTGGGTGATAACTCGTACTACCGGGAGAGGCAATCAGTAAAGGGTAAGACCATAATAGGAAGGCACGTTCGATCTAGGTAGAACGTGCTGGATAAGAAAGTGAGTCAAAGATCAGAATGAGAAGTGAAACACGCAGGGACACGATCGTGCAACTGCGGATCTAAGTATAAGTCGCATGTGCGACTGTGCATCGAGTCAGAGATCAAGAAAGGGAAATAGGGCAAAGGGGATGCGTCATGCATCGTGTCATAGGTTACCATCCGGATGGTAAGGGCAAGGGGACTGTCCGCAGGATCAGTCAGGTGGTGAAACGGAGCATGGGTATGCTTCGTCAGCAAAAGGATCCGGCCAAATGTACTGGCTTTGCTGAAGCGACAGGTAGAGGGCGAAAGGGAATGCGAGGACGACGAGGATGACAAGGGTAAGGTCGGGGTGAGGGTATGATGCGAGGGCCGATACGAGGAGGATCAAGAGAAAAATAGTAGGGGCCCAAGCGTCTAGATGTTCTTGTAACATTACCCCGGTTTCTAGGACTGAAATCAACGAGTTCAGTTATCCATGTTGTCATACCAGGAGGGGTCGCAGTCGAGGTCACGGAGTATGTCCATGGCTTCTAAAGCATTCTCTTCTCTATCTTGTTCGAGTCGTGCGGCATCATGATCATATGCTGCTTCTAACTGACGCATGTCAGTGTAGAATGTTTCTGAGGATATTCCTCGACGAAGGATCTTCTTGCCGTGAAGGCGAGGGCAGAAGGGGGTGAGATGTCCGGGGGCGAACAGTCCACAAATGCAGCAGAAGTATCGCTCGCATTGTTTCTGTTTGTGGCCGTACTGGTGGCAGACCCTGCACTTAAAGTTGCACTGGTAGGGTTGTGGGGTCGTCCTAGTGTGTGTTTCGTTAAGTATCTGTTGCCTGGTGGAATCTTGGCCCGGTACATGTCGAGTGGTGGGTAGTCCGAGTGCAAGGATGCGCTCGGTATTCAATCGGCGACTTCGTCGGGGTCTCCGTGTGGGTGGAGGGACAGGGACAGGGGTATCGTCCCTGATGATAGGTGACCCGATGGATAACATCGGTATGTCATCGGTAGAGATGAACCCTGGAGGGGGAGTGGTCAGACGAGCTTCCAAGCTTGGTTTGTCTTCTTCGTTCGTCTTTCTCCAAGGTGGTGTGCGAGTTTCCTTACTCGACTTTTCTTCTTCGTGCTTCTTCTTTCCTTTGTAGGGAGCAGGTAACGGGTCGTTGGCTACGACCTCGTCATTGATGATGGCAGCTCGGAGTTCCTCGAGCTCGTCACTGGTCATCATTCTGTACTGCTCTTCTTCGTGTTCTGCGAACAGTTTGTCGATTTCTTCGGATGTGAGGTTGGTGGGGATAAGATTGGATCGTTCAGGAGGGGGAGTTGGAGCACTGCACTCGGCAGTACGCTCGACAATGGTCGCCTGTACAGGCGGTTGGTTGTATGCGATTTCTTCTTCTATCTTGACGACTACGTCGCCGAAATTCCTGGATGCTAGAAGGTTCAAGAGGGCCCTCTTGGCCTTCGTGACGGAGTATCGAGTGATCGGACTATGGGGAAGGATGCCATATGGTCCGGTCGTGAAAGCGACAGTGTCAACTGCCCGAAACGCGTTGACAAGCTCCAGGAGAACCGTGTCTTTGGTACGGTCAATATAGCTGTCGAGTCTAAGCGCGTACTGCGCGTCGAGAATAACGGCCTCCCAGAATGCCTTCTGAGAGTCCGGGGTCTGCGTGAAAGGAACGGTGAACTCGTGGATGAGTTCGACGATGGAGGGGGTGGAACCGAGAGAGATGGAGGAGGCATTGGACGAAGTGGTAGACATGGAGATGATGGTAGCAGGTTAACAACTGAGGAGCTTTGTTGTTAGCTTGAGTCTCTTCTTATAGTCCTTGAGCATCTCCGCTGCGGACTTCAAGTCCTTCTCTGGAATCCACGTTCGTTCGGAGGGTGGATAGCCAACCCAGGAGACCAGGTATCGGCGTTTCGTTCCGGTACCCCTGTGTTGGAGGATTGCTTCTATTTCGTAATGTTCTTCCCCGTCGATCAGGTCCGGTGGCGGTTCAGTATAGTTTGGGCCATGCACGTCCGTTTCCTGATAGGAAGATAATTCTGATGCATGGAACGTGGGGTGAACACGCCAGGTGGCAGGGAGTTCGAGGGTGAACGTGATAGGGGAAAGGACCTGTTTAACGGTAAAGGGTCCGTATCGTTTCGGTGCGAGTTTCTTTGAAGGGAAGTGGGTGATCAAATGCGCAGCAGACAGCCACACCTTGTCCCCAACCTTCCAAGGCTGGTACTTTCGCCCGAACGTGCGTTCTGCCATGCGTTGCTGCGCAAGGCTATGACATGCGAGGGCTTCTTCACGGATCTTCGCAAGTTTCTTGACTCGGTCTTCTGCTGCTGGCAGAGCTGAGTCGGGGAAGGCGTAAGGTATGCCTTTGGGTTCATAACCCATCATGAGGTAGAACGGGGATGCATTCCGAGCGGAGTGTCGTCTGGAATTGTGGACGAATTCGGCCATGGGAAGGTGTTTGGCCCAATCGTTAGGAGTTGTCCTACAATAGATCCGAAGGTATGTCTCCAGCTCCTGGTTCATTCGTTCTGTCTGCCCATCCGTCTGAGGGTGATAGGCAGTGGAGAGGGCTACCTGGTAGTCCAGGAGCCGTCCGAGTTCCTTTGCTAGCTTCGAGGCGAATTGTGGGCCTCGATCGGAGATGATCTTGTCGTATAGTCCGAATCGCATAAACACCTTTTTGTAAAATAATTCAGCAACGCCTTCTGCAAGTGATGGTTTTCTTGCAAGGCGAGAAAATTACCCCCTTCGTAAGCCCATGGTCGACCACGACCATAATGGAATCATAGCCGGCGCTCTCCGGAAGATCAGTGATAAGATCGACTGAAACTTGGGAGAACGGTCGAGTACAGGTGGAGGGAATGGGCATCAGGGGAGGTGTGGTGGGATGAGTGTCGGATTTCATCTGCTGGCACATAGTGCAGCCATCAACGTATTGTCGGATAAAGGTGCCCATGCCGGGCCACCAATAGCTTTTCTTGACGTTCCATTCGGTATTGGAACGTCCGGGGTGCCCGGCAGTCGGGTGATCGTGGTGGAGCTCCAGAATACGCTTCCGGAGGTCAGGGGGAACGTAGGCTCGGTCCTTGAAATAAAGGATGCCTTCGTCCATGCGCCAGTCTGACAAGGCAGACTTCATAGGGGGGGCGCAGAGACCGTTCAGGGCGTCAGCTGCTGTCTTCATAGTGAGATCAGCAGGGTCATCATTCGCTGCTTTGAACTTTGACGCTAGGGCAGTGTCAATAAGTTTAACAAAGAGTGAATCTGGGAGGAGGACAACGTCCTCGTTATCTCGATCCGAATTGTCATGATCCGGTCGTCGGGAAAGAGCATCGGGTGCAGCAAGTTTGCTACCCGGGACATGGTGGAATTGGAGGTCGTACTCGCAGAGGGTGAGCTGCCAGCGGGCTTGCCGGTGTGTCAGCGTCTGCGAGGATCGGAAATACAGAAGGTTCTTGTGGTCAGTGAAGACGATCACCGGATGGGGATTGCCTTCAAGGAAGTGTCTCCATGCCTTCAGGGCACGGATAACCGCAAGAAGCTCTCGGTCGTAGATCTGATAATTCCGTTCCGCAGAGTTGAGGGACTGCGAAAGATATCCACATGGGTGGTAGGACCCATTGTCGTCGGTTTGTAGGAGGACTGCTCCTGTCGCAAATAGCGATGCAGTCTGTGGCCAGTGCAAACTGGCGAGAGGGGTCGGGGTTCCGGAGTACAGGTTCAGTGGTAAAACATTGCTTTAGCTTCAGGAATGAGGCTTCGCAATCTGTGGACCAGGAAAACGTGGTGTCTTTCTTTGTGAGGTCGAGGAGGGGGCGAGCGAGGTCGGAATAATGGGAGATGAAATGACGGTAGAAATTACAGAATCCTAGGAAGGATCTGACTTCTTTTACCGTCGATGGAGTCTGCCATTCGCTGATCCCCTTGAGTTTTGCCGGGTCCATGGCTACCTGTCCGGGTCGGATGATCATCCCAAGGTACTCTACCTCTTGGGAGTCAAAAGTGCACTTTTCGGGTTTGAGGAAGAGTTGCTCCTGACGGAGCTTCTCTAAAACCCTACGGGTGCGTATCTGGTGTTCTGCAAGGTCAGAGGAGAATATTAGGATGTCGTCCATATAGACGATGAGCCATCCTTCATCTATCTCCTTGCTGAACGTCTGGTTCATGTAGGCCTGGAACGTCGCTGGCGAGTTACAGAGCCCAAAGAACATTACTTTTGGCTCGAAGAGCCCAAAAGTTGTCGAGAAGGCTGCCTTCCATCTGTCATCAGGGTGAATCAAGATATTGTTGTATCCTGAACGGACATCCACTTTGGTGAAAGTATTTCGCGTCTTTGAGTTTGGCGATAAGAGGCGGAATGAGCGGGAAGTGGATATGCGTTCTTGATAGTCCATTCGTTGATGTATCGGTAGTCCTGACAGGGGCGAAGGGAGCCGTCCTTCTTTCCTACAAAGAAGAAGCCAGAGGCTTGAGGCGACTTCGATGGTTGGATAAAATCTTTCTGGATATGTTCGTCCAGAAATGCTTTAACCGCTTCTGTCTCTTTTGGAGAGAGAGGGTAAGCTCGGGAAGATTTTGGAATAAAACCTTCCTTCGTTTCGATCCGGTGGTCTACACCTGGTCTTGATGGGGGAGCTTGTTAAGCCCATCCTTCGCGAATATATCTGCGAAGTCGTGAAGGTATTCGGGGACAAGCTCTTCGAATGGTTTCTTCTTCGTTTCTTGAGCTTTGTCCTTGGCGAATTCCTGCGCCTTGTTACTGGTTTTCGTGTACTCCTCCTTTGCCGTAGCAAGGATCCAAATGTTGCGAAGGGGAGTCTTCTTTGTCTTCGTGGTCTCCGTCTTGGAGGTTCCATCCCTAGTTAGGGGAGTAGTCGAAGGTGAGGTTCTCGATCAGTCTGACCGAAGAACCATCGGCCGAGTATTCTATAAGAATCTCGTCATCAGTCAAGGGGTAAGTCGCGACTTCCTTGACTTCGGGTAGGGGTTCGATCTTCCCTACCCAGACGTCTTCCATGACGTCAGTTTCTTGAGGCATTTCGAAATGCTTTTCTTCGGCGGGTACCTCCTTGGCAGGTTTTGCCTTCTTCGTCTTCTTTTTCTTCTTCTTGCGTCGAATTTCTTCGAGTACGTGTTCCGTACCCAGGGGGAGTGACTTGAGAGGTTTGAAAGGTGCCTCTTCCTCGTCCTCGATCATTGGTCGGAGACCTTCGAATCGGTAGGGGGTTACCCCGTTCCTTTTTCGAATCTTGTTGAGTAGATTCTCAACGTGTCTGGATCTGGGTGTGGGGAGCATTGTGATTTCATTGCGTCCCCAATCGATATCCGGTTTCATGGCGGATAGCCAGGGTTTCCCTAGCAAGATGTCGTCTCGTTCGGAAAGTCTAGTGACGTTAAACTTTCCCCACATAGTTCGTCCGTCGAGTCGGACGAAGAGTATGCAGTATCGGGTGACCTTCCCAGCAGTGGATTGGCTTCCATCTACTGTAGTGATGCGGAAGGGTTTCTTCAGGAGGTGGGTTCTAATATTGTGCTTCTTTACGAAGGTGTCACAAATAAATGTTCCCCCAGCCCCTGAGTCGATGATGGCTGTTGTTGCAACGGTTTTCGTACTCGTGGAAGAGAAAAGTGTCACCGGGACACGGAATTCATTTTCTTTTCCTACAGTATGAGTACACAGGATATCTAAGGAGGGGACGCACGTTGCTTTTGCGGTCCTCCGCTCTAAAAATCCTCTTCTCCTTGGAGCCTGTTGGTTTCCATATCGTCCTCGGAGGTTTCGTCATCACTGCTGGTCTCTACCAGTCGTTACCGGAGTCTTTCCTTTGGTATCTTTCTTCTCTCCACGTCGTATCTTCGGGTGGAATCTGGGATCGTTGGCTCTGTGGCCATGCTCTTTGCATGAGAAGCAAAGGCCCTTCTTGTAGCATTCGTCTTTCTCTGCCTGAGAGAGGGTGCGGTCTACGTCCATAGCGTTAGGGTCTCTGGACGATGAGACATTAGGCTTGGGGTAGTACTTGGAACCGCGAGGGGCGTATCGGGTGTGTTGGTTGCGGGAGTTGGCAGAGACGGCCTTGCTCCTGCGGTAGTTAGCGTCGAGCTGTACCGCAGAAGTGTACCATTTTTCGATGGTGTCAGGAAGTGTCTCCTTCCTGTAGATTGCTTCGCGAAGGCTTGGGTTCAGGCCTTTCTCAAAGAAGTGTGAGAGTGTCACGCCTTCCTTGATATTGGCGATGGTAGCCAACGTTTTGAACTTCGAGATGTAGTCCGTAACGTTGTTTCCCATTCTGAGTTCGGCGATTTCGGTGAGGGCATTCACCTGCTTATCAACGGGTTGAAATGCAAGGTTGAATCCTTTCTCGAATTCTGCGAACGTTCCGAATTTCGGAGGGTTGGTGCTGAAAGCTTCGCGATAGAAGTTATCAGCCCATGCTTTAGCGCTGTTCTTTGTCATTAATGACAGGGCGACGGACACCATGATCTGCTCGCTGCAATAGACGGTGGGGTTGATGAGGAAGTACGTCTTTAAGCTGTAGAGCCATCGTTGTGCGTCGTCGGTGTTCCCATCGTAGTCCGTTGGTGACCCTGCTTTGAGTTCAGGGGCACGAACTACGACGGCGGTGGAGGAGGATGATGGGTTAGACATTCTTGTCTTCGGATTGGCGCTAGTGTTTCGGGGAGGTACTTCGTCTGGAAAGTCCTCTTCAGAAGTCGGAGTGTTTCCTAGATCTTCTTCGTCGTTCAGTCCCTCGTCTGAGTGGTACTGCTCTGTCGGTGAGGTGGGAGAGCTAAACTGTCCGTCTACCTCTTCTTCGTCAGGATCTTCCTGATTCGGGTCGCGCTCCCAAGAGAACTTGCGTGTCCAGGGAGTGGTCGTCTTGTATCTGTTTCTGTCCTCGATAGGTGTCGAGGGCTAGAAGGTAACTTGAATCTTTTGTTACGACTTGGATGGTATCTGTTGGCGACGCTCAAACAGAGCTTGTGTCGTCAACGGTCTGTGGACGTCCTTGGGCTAGCCCAAGGTTAGGGGTCGTACTTGGCGTGTCTTCGGCAAGTACGATTTAACGCCTATGTCCAAATCGGGTAGCTTATGTCACGCGGGTGCGAGACGATAAGCTATATCGGCCTAGGCTTACGACACCCGAAGGTTAATCGTAAGGATCGTCGTTAATTAGAAGGACAGAAGTCCGACTAGTTAACAGGGGCTTTGCTCGTCGACGAAGTCGATGAGTAAAGATCGAGACTATAGGCTTATCTGCGAAGAGCAGATAAGAAGATAGAATATAGACTGCTGGCGAGGCAGAAGGATCACTCTGGTGAGAGTAGGAGGTCAAGAACCAAGTAGATTCAAGTTAGGGAATATGGTACATGGTAGCGAGTTTATATAGAGGGCAGGAGACGTATTAGTGGGTGATAACTCGTACTACCGGGAGAGGCAATCGGTAAAGGGTAAGACCATAATAGGAAGGCACGTTCGATCTAGGTAGAACGTGCTGGATAAGAAAGTGAGTCAAAGATCAGAATGAGAAGTGAAACACGCAGGGACACGATCGTGCAACTGCGGATCTAAGTATAAGTCGCATGTGCGACTGTGCATCGAGTCAGAGATCAAGAAAGGGAAATAGGGCAAAGGGGATGCGTCATGCATCGTGTCATAGGTTACCATCCGGATGGTAAGGGCAAGGGGACTGTCCGCAGGATCAGTCAGGTGGTGAAACGGAGCATGGGTATGCTTCGTCAGCAAAAGGATCCGGCCAAATGTACTGGCTTTGCTGAAGCGACAGGTAGAGGGCGAAAGGGAATGCGAGGACGACGAGGATGACAAGGGTAAGGTCGGGGTGAGGGTATGATGCGAGGGCCGATACGAGGAGGATCAAGAGAAAAATAGTAGGGGCCCAAGCGTCTAGATGTTCTTGTAACAGTGACTGGTGAATAAGCTTCTGGTTATCGTTTGGAAAGATGTACTGATGATAATGTCTCAGGAATCCCCATGCTGATCTTTAGGCTCAAGATTGTGCTCACCGTATCAGCCAGACAAAGGCTGTCCGAATCCTCCATTTCATCACAGAGAAGAGTGTCGAAGAAGCTATGTATGCTCGTGCGCGGTACAAGCTCGATATTGACGACAAGGTCATCCAAGCCCCTCGTTTCAACAACAAATCAACGCAGGAAGAGCAGGAAGAATTCCTGGTAGGTGTTGCAGCAGCTCTCTCGCATAACAAATAGCTAAATGAGTGGTATGCAGTGGTCTGAAGAGCTGCCTGAATGCTATCAGACAGATGAACCGTTTGAGCCGAAGGAGATTAATGATGCTTTCCAGGGCCGTGGTCAGCGTCGTCATAATGTCGTCAATTATAACAACGGTCTTAGCGATGAGCAGTGGGCGATGGTACGTCCAGTAGGATGTCGCGATGCATGCATGCTGATTGGGATGTTAGGCTGTGTAGGACAGTGAAGATTTGCAGGAACTCGTCAATCATGCCCGTGGCAAGAAAGAACGACGCGCTGCCAACAAGCTTCTCAAGGAAACCGATACACCTGGTCATAGTACTCCAGCGTCAGACTTGGGTGTCGAGGTCGAGATTTCACACTGGGGTATGCGAAGGTGCGTGTTTATTCTACATACTATACATTGATACAATGCTGATGGTGAATATTTGCGGGTCAATGTCACGAAAACGACACTATCAGGACCAGGTAAGTCTTCATTGATTAACAGACATCCTAGGACTCACTTTAGGCTGGAATCACGAGCGACTCGTTCCGTCTCGATTCCTGTCGCCGATCCACCCCTTCACCCTTTTCCAAAGGCCCTTTGGCACCTCCACATTTGCCTCGGCCTCCTCTGCTTCCGCCTCAGCCCGAAGTGCCTCATTCGCCCTGATCACAACATTGATCCATTGGCGCTTCCTCCCTCGCACGCTATCACTGGCAAAAGACTTTGAAGCTGCCATTTACTTAACGCGATCTCGTCAATACATCATACTTATGAGTACACTTGCACCACTTACTGTAGTTTTGTGCCTTGAAATAAATGTGTGTCCTGGTGATGCTTATCTGCACATTATCGCGCTTGTTTGTCACGCGCTTTCTTTCGACTAACACGCTCAATCAAATAAATGTAAATAAGTGGTAAATAAGATTTATTGACCGGCGGCAAGTCTCGAAAAAGGAAGTCAAGAAATGTGGGAATTTACTGATGCGGGTCGCTGATTTGTCAGCGAGGCCAGGTGAACGCGCGTTTTACATGCCTGCGGTACAATAGGGGAGTTCAAAGTTAAATGCTCAACGCCCAAGCCTAACGCCCAACCTCGTGACCGAAATTCGGTATACCTAGAATAAATAGAAAGCACCAATATGTGCAACAATACATCCTATATATGGTCTTGCGAAGCATCTTTTGTAGCAGACAGCTCAGCGACAGTCAGAGTCAACTATATAGATTGGGTATACCTGTAGCAGACAACTACATGTGATGTTAGATACGTAGGTACTAAGTAATAGAACGATGCTAACCTCAGCGACAGTCGGAGTCAACTGAGCAAGCTGATGTGAAGAGTGACGAAAATATGTAAGTAAGCAACGGTACCGAAGGACTACAACGAGCATCTAATATGCAACACTCCCCCTCAAACTGAGCGTAGTCCAAGGGCAGAGGTGAAAAGTGCTCCGAGTTATCAGTGGGGTCATCTTGGACACCCTCGCCAGTTGCTCTGAGCCGACGTGCATGGCGTTTGTAACAATTGACAAGACTATCAGGTAGGATGAGCCACTAAAGAGATATGCAAATTTGAGGTGGGTCACGTACTAATCGAACCATTTTTTAACATGGTCACCAACTGAGTCAGTGTTGAGGGGCCAGGGCATACAAGTCTGCAAGGATGACAGATCCGATGCGTTTGAAGACTGCAGTTTCAGTGTCCTTCGATGTATTCTGTTACTGATATTTTCAGCGCAGTTGAGATGTAGCGGAAGTGAGCTTACCTCGTCCTTCCTTTTCCCAAGAAGTGTCTTCCTGCTCTGATTTCTCGGCCTCAGCAAGGAGTTTCCAGGTAAGAATTCGTAAGATCCGTAGTCCGTTATATATCAGGGATGGCTGGTCCGGTTTGTTTCTTCCCTCGCGCCATAGTCCGAGCAGCCGAAGATGAGATAGAGAAGCGGGGACGGGTACTGAGGAACAGCGAGATTCCAGTAGAGCGGGGCGATGATGTAATACACTTGTAGGTTTATTTCGTATTTACCTCTATTTACTCTAGGTATACCGAATTTCGGTCACGAGGTTGGGCGTTGGGCATTTAACTTTGAACTCCCTAATGAATAAAACCAACTTTTCTTGGACGGTCTCACAATGCCAAGAACCAAACAGACCGCTCCCAAATCGACTGGCGGGCTCGCCCCTCGAAAGAATATCCAAACCCCAGCGTTCGTAATGAAAAGGGACACAACTCCGCCACAAATTCTTCGTGAAATGGTGCAATCTCACCTGGAAATTCAATCGGGACCGCCACACAATGATGTGAGTGGCACTTCATTCAATTGACGACCCTCTATTTATACCCACAGTTTTGCCTGATCTGCCAAGATGGCACTTCCAGTAATGGCAAGGACTCCCTCTATGCATGCGAGGAGCCTGGCTGTCTACGCGTTATGTGTACTAGATGCATGTTACTTCCGGCCAGCCACCTACACCTCATTGAGCAACCGGGTGTCAAGTTCCGTTGCGTACACTGTCATACACTCTTGGACAAGAGGTCTGGTGATCTTACGCCGTTCTACGTGAGCCTAATTGTACATGGTCTTGTCATTCACTTCATAACAACGCTTAGGGATTTTTCAAGGATGGGAACCCCGTTTTACCATCATTCATACCCATCGTTGGACAGTTGCAGCTATCTCGACGTTCTCAGATATCCGCGAAGCCCGTCCTCGTCATTCACTTCAAGCTTGTGGGTTTTGAGGCCACTGCGAGCCCGATCGACATGGTTAACTCGTATCTTTCTTCTTTCTTTCCGAATGGCGGCCTTCGCTTCATTGAAGTTATTTTTGACCTTGGCACCGACGCCAAGATTATAGCCTATTCCCAACAGTATGAGAAGCTCGCGAAGGAGGTGATGGATGACTGTAACTACCAAACTATGTGTATCGCGATCACCGATCACACAGACGACAACACTGGCGACCCATTTCTTGGATACTCCCGCGGATCTTCCTATGTTTCTGCCACCGTTCCTGATGTAAGTCTACTCTTGGTTGCTTGCATTCTCGCCGTCGGATGCTTAATTTTTCAGTTCATGAATTCGTTACTTGGCCCATGGGGGCAGCTGATGCAACGCGCGGAGAGCACCACCCTCTTTTTTCTGGGTTGTGGCGCCATTATCACCCAACCAGAAGGTTTTCGGGGCTTGCGTTCGTCTGTCGTCGATCATGCTTTTTCACATGCAGTCGCGTTTACTGCCAAGCACTTTCATCCTTGCCTCGCCTCCCATTTTATGGTATCGTTCGTGCAAGCCGTCATTGTCGAAGGTTTTGCACTGCGTGAAGCATTTCCCAATATACTTGACCAGTCAGGGTTAGGTATGCACACGGACGTTCTCTTGATGACCGCAACACCTGAAGACACGGTGCCGCTTCGAATTACCCGTTATAAATGGGCTCACGCCTCTATTCGTCCATGGGGAAACGTACTTCCTCTACAGTGTCCGCAATGTGGGATTCCAGTTGTGTGGGAGCGAATCCAGGCCGATTTTTCCCAGAAGTATATGGTCTTTCGATGCCCATCTGTAGGCTGCGGCCGTACCAGTACCAAGAGAGGCAGATTACCCCGCAAGAAGTTCACCTGCAAGGCCCCAGAAGGCTCAACGTTACTCCCAGGGCGAAGACAAAATGCCTCCTGGTTGGAGATCGTTCTTGACTTCTGCAGGAATGATGCTGAGACAACCTGACATGGTATATGATATCTTACGTTTCTATAGAAGTTGTATCCCTCATGCTGTATCTTTCCTGTTACATTCCATTGAAATGCAAAGGTTTCGAAATTAGGCCTCGTATTACTCTTTCCTTAGCCCGAGTGGAATGCTACTATAGTATAGTACTACTGGCTGCACGCCATCACTTACGCGACTGACTTGCTCTGATCATTGTTGATAACCGTCCCTCGCTGGCTGTATTTATGCAATTTCACAATTTTGTTCATGAACCCCAATATTCTAATAAGCTATAGCGCCAGCTATTGGTTGGTATGCACACTATACCTACTAGATTCAGCCAAAGAGCTCAGAAACATATCCGAACGGAATTGGTCGTAGACGCTATGCAGGGTAAGTTTCCCCATAAGTGGATGCTCTTTTCCCTGTGAACGACTCAGCTATAAATCCGAAATCCATAACAAAGTCTCACCTTTATGTCTTGGGAAGTGGACAAAGCCATAAGACGCTCTATCAGATCCTTGATCTCAGCATCTCCATCATCGTGTAGTAAACAGACTGCAGTTTACCAGTTAGTAAGTTCAAGGTTTAAAAACAACGCTCCTTACTATGGCGACGGAGAATGTCAGACAACAAGGTAGGGACTATTGCTTTCTGTCCGGCGGCAGCTAAGGTAACTTGTGGTGAGAGCGTTACGCTGTATTTACGGCGACTAGAAAGTTTGATTAAAGGAAGTGCATTGAAACGCTAGCCAAGACTCTCGCCTGCCGTCGAAGGACCCCAACATTCCCTCGAGTTCACCAAGCATCGCACATGCCACCTCATAGAGGTCCCTTGCGTCCTGGGTTTGCTCATTCAAGCGATTCCAATCTCCATTCAGCCCTCTCATATCAGCTGCATCCACACCCGGCAGATCCTGTAGCAACTCCGCAGCCTCGACCAAGCAGTCCTTTCCTGCATCTAGCTGCCTCTGGTATAACTAGATCTCACCCATGCGCATCAGTGCACGAGCAACCATGGTCGGGGCATTAATGGACTCGGCGAGATCCTGTGTTTGCTTAGAAAAATACTTGACTTCGCGGGAAGAACCACGAGTGAAGTAGGCATGAGTGAGAGTCAATAGGGTTGAAAGCAGTCCTTCAACCATTCGACACTCTATGACGTCCATAAGACATTTCCGACTAAATAATTTCGAGTGGTCGTTGGACCGAGTATCGCTGGAGGGTGACGATTCTGGAGGGGTAAGCCTCGAATGGATATGAATCATCGGTTGCCTTGGTGGGTTTGGAGGAAGGCTAGCTTAATGGAGAAAGCGTGTCCACGGTACGATTCCACAGTCGCAATGATTGCGACATGTACTCTAAAGCACCGCCTGCGTTGTTCTGATGGAATCGAATCAGAAAACGACATGTGATGAACGACCGAACTACAGACCCTAGATTATTGGACAGCTGCGGAGACTCTGCAAGCCATCGCTGCACGCTCGAGCCGTCCAATACGCAGCCTTATGCGCTCAGCGGTCGGTAGAGCTTTTTCTTCGGGCGGAGAAGCTTCCGACAAACACATGGCTTCACAGTAGAAGGAAGCACTGAAGAGCAAGATGTCCAGTCACAATAGAACACCCTTAGCGTAAAGTGATCTCACCTTTCAGGAATGCTGTTTTCAAGAGCCAAAATTTCCGCATATCTTAGCTAATAGCAAATAACTGAGACGTGCTTCGTCGGAAATATCACTCGATTTCAGGACTGCTGAACTTCGCGCAAAAATAGAATTAGCACGCTTCGGTTTGCCCAATTTAACATACTCCGACGCGAGATCAACGCATATAATGATGTATACTGTTCAAATAGCAACTTCTAGAAGACATGATACACTCACGATCAGTGGATGCGGCCCACGCTCTGGCCCCTCAAGACCGGAATATATTCCCAAGGAACGCCCTGTACATTGTGGTCCAGGACGAGGAACATGTGGGGATCGTCTACCGGAGTTGAGTTTACCTTCCCTCGTTTGTTCTTGAAGGCGGCATGGCTTGAGCAAATGCGGAGTGTAGGCTGGAAGGGAGTCATTGGACGACCACCAAGCGAACAGCAGTTCTTAGATGCCCTCGCGCGGAAAGATTTAGTAGCGTGAGTGACTCTTGACTAATTGCTGCATCGAATCTTGATGATTTTAGGTACTTCGGACACGGCGGAGGAGAACAATACGTGCGGTCACACAAAATCCGTCATTTGCCGCGCTGTGCAACGACAATGCTGTGGGGGTGCTCCAGCGGGTTACTGAAGGAGATGGGTGATTTTGACAGAGTAGGCACCCCATTTAATTATATGCTTGCTGGATGGTACGTCGTAAGTTCATTTTATCCATGCTCCCTGCTCAACATCCATCGTGCATAGCCCTTTACTGGTGGCGAATCTTTGGGATGTAACTGACCGCGATATCGACAAGTTCTCACAAGCAGTTTTTGACTCCCTGAGATTGACTCCGACTCGTGGAGGAGAGTAGGGTATGTCAGCAGTCACCGCAATTGCACAAGCCCGAAAGGCATGCAAACTCAAGTATCTCACTGGGGCAGCACCAGTTGTATATGAGATTCCGTCCTACCTATAATAAACAATACGACGCACTTATGCACTCCATGCTCCATTTATATGTATTACAAGGTTGATGACGAGGGTGCAATATCAAGCTGGACATGAAGCCATTTCGCCCAGGCATGTATGACTGACTAGTTACAAGGATGCGTGACCATGGGGTTCAAATGGTAGCAAGAGAGCAATAAAACCAATGACGATGAAGATAGCTCCTGAAATTCAGATTGGCACAGATGTCGTGAGGTTCGCGTACAGAGCAATGATCAGGGCCTGTGCGGTAGATTAGAGAGTAGCAAGACGCACTGCCGTGAACAACAAATAAACCCACCATGACGCCAAATATCCTATTTGCAGCGGCCACGATCGCGTTACCAGTTCCACGATCTTTGGTAGGAAACAATTCGGGTGAAAGGGCATATAAGACGCCGTACATGACGTTGCTCGTGTAGCAATAACCACAATTCCAACCAAGGAGCGCATTGAATGTGCGTGCGGTGGCCCGGGAGATGGGCCTCGTACTCATCTTTGAGCCGAAGCAGCGTCACTATTATGTCTGCACTCTCAACGTCCACAACGAGCGTGGTTTTACCCTTAATTCTAGATATCAGTGTTGATTCAATGCGGGAGAAGCACGCTGAGCCAACCTTTCTAACCCTCCTGAGCACCTTATCTCCACCCTCCCCAAACAACATATTCCTAAGTACCGCTATCTGTGTACTTACACCTATCCTTGAAGATATGCCTATGCCCACATGTAATGCGACTTCATCAACAACGCTCGCATTTTCCACGTTCGCATGCGCAGCTCCAGGTGAGAATGCAGTAGATACGCCCTGCAGGAAGGTCCCGGAGGGCGCCGTGATGGCCGTTGTGACGCCATCGCGATAGGCTAACCTGCAATCCAAAAGGTTAATTCAAAAATGCAGGCCCAAGATGAAAAGAATACCCACAGCAAATTCTGACCACCAAACATGAGCCCGTCTTGTGCTCTCATGATCGTGTCGCCCAATATGACAGGGAGATCCCCATAGAGAGGGTTATAGACGCTTCCATCGTTCGTGCTCGGCTCATGCCTCATCCCCACCAGCCCCAGCGGCGCCAAAGCTCGTTAGTCCAGGTGTGATCGTGCCGCCCTCAAGGTCCACGATATCGACAGCCCCTTCTGCAAAATCCGAGCATTGATCAACACACACCGCTCGGCCATCTCCACGCCCACTGATCCCACCTTCTCAGAAATACGCGCCACCCCAGTCGAGCCTCCACCTCTCATGTAAAGCCTCGAGACGTTCACGAATAACGCCACTTTTACGTTCCGAGGTTCAAGATGGGGAGAATACCCTCATGCGCGACGGCTGCCACCTTCTCAGAATCGAAATCGGGCGTGCGTGGGGACGTGGTGGACCCCTTGGCGACCGGGAAGGAAGAGCTAAGGGATACCATCAATATAGACCCGAGTGGGCGTTGCAGCAAGTGAGAGTGGATGGGAGGACCAAATCACAGTATCTAGTTCCGATTAGACAATTAGACGGATCTTTCATATATTCAGACTGCGAGCATAACGTACCGGCATCATATCCTGCAATCCAACCGAAACCTAAGTTCTTAATCGAACTTATACAGTAGTCTCACATACCTGCTTTGAGCATTCCAATCTGATGGCCCATCCCCATGGCAGTAGCAGGAGTGAGCTTTCTCAGCTTGGTCTACCGTTTGTATAATACGCCGAGACTTGATGTGAACTGACCAGAGTTTGTGTTGTCAACACCAAGCACGATTATGAGTAATAGTCTGACTTAGCTGAAGAATGCGTACGTAGTGGGATGTCGAAACCACTCAGGCAGTTTGCTTACTGCTTTCAGATGCGACTAAGACATGGATGGACAAAGACATCGTGGCAGAAAGAATCGAGCAGTGCCATGAATTAGTCAAAGGAACGGCAACGTAGCTCTATCGATTTGCAAGGTTGTGAGGATGTCCTAAACAATGAAGACCTAGTAACTGACCAAAGCAGAGTCAAGTGTTCAAGGGTGACTGTGACTGTGACTGTTGGATCTGAGATTGTATGCCTGGATTCTGGTGCCAGAGTCGGCGCTCCAGAGCACGTTTCATGACTGAATAGAAAGGGACAAGAATGGATGACTCCAGGTCAACTCCAGGTTATAGTGCACCCCGCGTTTTTGAGCCGGCCAAATTTTCTTCTTGTCCAGAAGAAGTGTCATGGATAGAAGTTCTTCAGCCACAACAAAGCAGTACACGGAACGGTCTCCTCCAGAAAGGCGCTTCTAGTGTTCAATTGACCTGCAGCGAGAGAGGGCGGATGCAATGAGACTACGGTTTCAGTTCTTGGCTGTGCCACCGAGGTAAGTTCGAAATATGCGACCACCACTGACAAAGATATTGCCTGGATTCATATCTCGATGAAGAACGTCTTGCTCCACGAGTCTTTGATGTCCTGAAAATGTGATGATTTAGGAAGGTGATCGCCGCACTAACTGAATGATGATGAACCTCTGAGTGCAGCGAGAGACCCTAAAATGAAATCTTGTGTCAGCGTCGCACAAAGGTCGTCCCACAGTTTTCAGCGCGAGACGATAGAGGACGGGATCATCGGGAACGCCAGTGTTACCATTGAGAATGAGAGAACGGAGGATGCCGACCGTAACGCGAGTAGTATGGGTCTTCCTTCCTAAAGGAATGCAGACACCATCCCCAAGACTGAGTTCAGCAACGCCTGGTAAAGATGGCTTGATATGCCAATAAGCATTGGATTCGCTTTCACGAGTTCGTGACCTCCATAAGGTTTTCAAATTTACGACTTCGTTCTTCTTTGACTTGTTCTCAGCCAATACGGCTTGCTACGTAGCTGTACTGCAACCCAGCAAAAATAAAGAAAACTATATGGGTGGACCCTCAGTCTTCCACAGACGCGTATCACCAGCTGCACCCATGCCAACTAGGAAGGAGGGATACTCGAGCTGGTAGTACGAACGTCCTTCAAGCAAGCGAGTTGACCTGTCGTGTGTTTATTTATATCTTGTCATATCTGCTGTACTAATATGTTATGATATGAAGTCAGTCAACACATCGGTTGACCAATTCCGTTCGGATATGTTTCTGAGCTCTTTGGCTGAGTCTAGTAGGTATAGTGTGCATTACCAACCATAAAGAACTCATTATTTGTGTGCAGCGATCGCACTACTGATGGGCATGACAAGCGACCGAGCGGTATCGCTTACACCTTCGACTCAAGATATCTTGAGTACTCTGGACCAAGCAGAGAAACTATTTTGGGCTGACCTTGAACTTGGGGGAACGTCCCCCATATCCGCGAAGCGACTATAAACCTTGCATTCATGAAAACACTTTAGACATCCCTTGGAAAAGAGGAAAAGGATTGCTGCGCGCCTTCTTGCAATTTACCTGATGGAGCCTATCTTGACGCTGGACTAGATGCGTCATCTGCAATTACTCTACGCCGTGAAATGCTAGAGGCTATCAAGTATAAATTCCCCAGCGTGCAATTCGACGACCTTGAATGGCCTCTTATGACGCCCAGCGGTTCCCCGCTGCCTCGGAAGAGACCATCTAATCTTCGGTATTTGAGAACCTCCAGCACTGAGGAAGCATTTGACGATGACGATGACTCAAGCTCAAGCATGAAGGCGTACTGAGATTCCATTCGTAAGACGTACGCAGAGCAATCTTTAGACACTTCCTTGCTATCGAATACGGCCATGTCACAGTTCCCGCCTCATTGGACCGTCGTCTATGTCAGCCTCACACCTGACAAGAGTACCCTCTTGATCTCTCGGCAGAACATTTCTTCCGAGCCGTTGATGTTCTGTGTGCCTCTCAAAGGCCGCCGCAAATCGGACGGAGAGGGACACCTCATGTTTGACGATGCGGTAAAGGAGCTCGCTGAAATAATCCGCTCAAGCAACCAAGGGACACGCAACGCGGTCAACGTACCTAACAGTTGCCCAAAGGCCCAATAACATCGCACCGTCTAAAAGCCTACAACCGACAAGCAGAAATCGCTTTCTCGAAATACGAAAGGTTGTTGACTGTATCGAGGATAATTGGTCAAGCATGCCATGACCAGACAGCCTTTGGCGAAGAAAAGATGCCAGAGACCCTCCAATGACTCAGGTGGAACTGGCGGGTGCCCATGTGTGCTCTTCGAACGCATATACCCACCCTTTCGATTCCTGTTAAAAAAATCAAGCCTGTTTATGAATGATAACAATACCACTTACACGTATGGCCTTGGGAGACAAAAAAATTGGCGTGGGGAGGCTCCATAAAAATGATGATAGTACAGAGGGAGACGACATTGTAGTAGTAAGAAGATAAGATGAAAATGACTAAGTCGTACGACTCAAATACAATGTTAATGACGATGTCATGCCACACCATCACACATTGTGTGAGAGTTCTGCAAATACAATGCAATGTGCGCGCGATACGATGCGAAGCTTCGAAGGATCGGAAGAAACGATGCAAAACGACAAACTGTAATGTAAGGACGATGCAAAGTGACGCAAGGAACGACGCTAAACAATGTGGCTACAATTTGCTTTTCATAATCTACCCTATTTCACCCTATCAACGACGTTACAATCAGAAAATAATCAGATCCCATCGTGCCACGCCATAGTGGGTTTTCACTGGGAGCGCCGAGTTCCGATTCGCGGCTGTTGCTCAAGCGCTCACTCTCCGGTAGGCTCCGAATCGGCACCTGCCCTTTCAATGATCTTACTTATAGAAATGACCTCTGATATAATGACGCTAACACCTGCTGCAAAATGGAAAGGCTTGAAGGCGAACTGGCGAGGAAGAAAGTCAACATATTCACTGACATCCACCAGAGAATGAAAGAGCGTCCCTTCTCTCTTCAGTCCAGCAAAAGTCGAAGCCATGAAGGCCTCCAATCCTCCTCCGCCCCAAGCTCTGTATTATCCCAACCAGAGCAAAGCAAGTCCATGAGCAGCAAAATAAAGCCTGCCGTGCTACATCCTAACATCACAAATCTGAAGCCAGACACCCCTAGTAGCAATGACGTTCCATATCACCCAAATTCCCCCCCGAAAACATTGCCCGATATCACAAGGAAGGAGGAGTCGCAAGAAGGAGATACTACTGGAAGCTTGCGTGCACCAACACTTCATCAGGACGAGGACCATGAAGTTGCCATAAACTATCACAACAATGCGCGGATCAACGTCACCCTTAGACCATTCCCCATGGATTTGCGGGATCTCAAGACGGCATATCATTCTGGTGTTCATTCCTCTTCTAAGAGCATGGAGTTCAAGCGAGTCTTGGATCATAGCGATGGAGAATGCGGGCGAAATGTTAAGAGGCCCAAGGAAGACGATCCAAAGTAAATCCTCTTACCATCCCTGCTGTTCCCGAATCCCACCTCATAGTTTCAGCAGAAATTCGACAAAGCTGACCCTGGGAGATGAGGACTCTCGTATGTCGTCTTTTCATCATGCATATCCCTATTTAACGCCTCTACGCACAGTTGAAATAGATCAAGTAGTTGATCCGTCTATGTTGTGCCCATATTGTGATGAACCACTTCCATGTAATCCAACGTCACAACTGAATGATCTCTTGGCCACTGCGAAGAAGCAATCTTACGGAGACCCGCGTCCTCAAAATCCTTTTGGACTTAAGGCTCCTCTAGCAATTTATATCTCAGCCTGTCAGCGGCATCACTTCGAAACGCATTGGTTGCCTGAGGCTCTGGAGAAGGGATGGCCGCAAAGCATTGACTTCAAGGAGGTGCCCAAGAGAGTCAAGAGCATGAAGAGTGCGCTTGAAGATTTAATCACCGATGCTGACGGCTGCAGTGATAATGAGAGTTCGGTATATGATGATACCCGGAGTCCCCGAGCCCGATGTATCTTCTGGAGAGAACTCAAGAAGGACATCCAGAGACAAGGTAGTCGAACTACCACCGGTATGAAGGGCCAGTTTTCCACCTTCGAGAAGACTCAACCTGGATAGTAAGTGCATCCGATTCTCGTTGGTATATCCCTACTAAATGACGTTTTAGCTATGGTGAACTTGGCTTATCGATCATACACCAAACGCTTTACAATCTATTTCCATTTTCATCATTTGATACTTCTTTGATAGCTCCTCTCTCACCTGCGGAGTTTGTTCAATTTGTATTGATTCCCGAAGTTGCAGTACGGCTCATCATGCAAGACCTTCATCTTGACAGGGACGAAGCAATCATGACGCTACGTGAAAGTTCGCAGTATGGTGTTAGCATGTTCCCTGATGTTGGCTCTGGTAGTGCTGTTTTTGATGATGATGATGATGATGATGATGATGATGATGATGATGATGATGATGATGATGATGATGATAGCAACTATGAGAGCGTTGCAGATCGCATCGTTATGGAACGTGCCAAAGCTAGGAGGTTGGAGCTCCAGGAAGAGGAGAGGATCGAGGAGAGGATGTAGAAAGAATAACAGGCGGAGCTCAGGCTGAGAGGAAAATGACAGCACACCAGCTGGCAAAGCAGAGTAAATCGAGGAATTTGTAGCACGGCGGCCTATCTCCTGTGATGTCAATATGAAGCGAGCGAGCGATAAATTCGTCGCCGGACACAACTTTCCAAAGCATTACAATTTGCAGAATGGTAGCGGCCCGCAGTAATTTCCCAAAAAGTTTCCGTACTTATCCTGTCCCTCCGGAGTATGCTACAGTTGGAACTGCCGCATCTCAATGTCTTGTCAAATGTTGATTTAATAACTCAATCGGAGACCTGGGTGCGACGCCACTTTGTAGATTCCAATCTCAATTTTTACATGGAGGTTCCTATTTGGAGAAGTTAGAACGCACTAAACACTTCTATGACGCTCCAAAGCGAACTTTAATAATTGCGCGATACACACCATGAAGTGCGCGATACGCTTTGTGTTGAAGAATTTTTTTCGCTACTTCTAGTAAAATAGACGGCCGAAATCTTCGAAGCTGGGTTCTACAATCAGGTAATTGTCAGCTGTACAAGCAATGAGCTTTCGCTCATGATCGAAAGTACTTTGGGCTTTCACAACGAATAGAATAACCACCTGGCATTGGAGTCTACTCCTCCTCAGATCTCTTGTGCTTCGTGCGAGTTTCTGCATGCACTAGTGGTGGCCAGGTCCAGTTCTGACTCAACTGCGGTTTGAACCGGACAGTCTGATTCAAAGTGCCGAATCAGGGGGAATTGGAACTGAACTGTTCGTGATGTTGTTCTGACGTTCGCGGCCTCCATAGTTCAAAGATTTGCGGGATTCTTGAACCTCAGGCTGTTCCGAACCTCTTCGAAATGATTGCTGTGCACGTGCCTCAGGTACAACTGGAAGAATGTCCGTCATCAGAAAGGACCTAGCTGGTCCAACTTAGAGTCAAGTAAGTTTACTCTGCGGGACTTGCTGGGACTGACCCCGATTTCCCGACTTCGAGCGTTGTTCAAGGTAAATTTAGCTTAGGCTTCGTATCTTATATCGTTGGAAGATTTGGCGTTCTCTGCGTGGTATCCACGATCCTGATATCGATAGCCCATTCGTCCCACGTCGTATTAATTCCTGGTCTCATGATTATTTTATCAACAACACGAATATTGCCGTCTGATCTCTAGTCGTGCTCTACTTAGTCTCTTTTTTCTAGTAATCATTATGGAACTTCGATGGCTCATACCTCCTACCCTAACGAAACTCTTCCTGCTGTCATACAATTTAATACTATTGAAAAGTTAAAGTTTTGGAGCACGACACTTGTGGGCTATGTTTTACACTTTGATGTGTTGTGTCGCGCACTCAATGGTATATCGCGCAATTATTAAAGTTCGCTTTGCAGCGTCATATCTGTCAGGGTAGCGCGAGCGTGTTTCAATGACGTCTACGTCAGCAAAAGCTTTGAAATAACTTTCACAGTCTTCAAATCAGGATCGACCTCAATATTAATGGAGGGAGCTGATATCTAACACAGCGCTAATAACCTCAATTTTTGACACGCATTCTGCTAGCTTGGATCCTCCTCTCGGCACTCGGTGCGACATTCCAGCCCAAACTTCGAATTTAATTGTCATTGGCATTGTGCGGTGGATCGGATATATATGTAGGCGCCATAAGATCAATCAGCACCAACAGAAGGCACTTCTACTGGAGGACTGCATCTGCAAAACCACTGAAATGAACGCTTGATATAAGCGCGTTACGGACACTTACGAATGCTTACGACTTCAGTAGCGCACTCATGCAATTGGTTGAAATGCCTTTCAGTGTTATTTTATTTCGTCGTTCTCTACATCATCTGTCTCTAAGTAGTTTACAATCTAATATTCACTGTTTCTCGCACATGTTTTCGTGGTCGCAAACTGTGATTGCAAGGAGCCGTCGAGACGACTTGGGTGTATAACGACGAAAAAGGTGCGTGAGCCGATCGTGGCCACATTTGGTTCCCAGAAAGCTCCTCAAAGGCTCGTTTCTGTATTTTGGGTTTTCAGATGTAGCTTCAATCTTAGTTCTAGCTAGACTCGTATACGTAACCGGTCTGACTATACTGCGTCAATTTGAGATAGTGAGAATTTATATATGACGTAGTCAGACTAGTCGATCTCGGAGTGATTTGGCAGGCGAAGCGAGGAGCTTGAAATCTGGCAGATGCCGGTATGCCGCTTTGGGTATCATTTTAGTTCGCACAGTACATCACGCCGGAGCACTCAGGCTAATCATTGATTAGGGCAACACGTCTCGAGAAGTAATGACATGAGGCATCTGAGACGAAACAATTTCGGACGTTGATCCTTGGGAAAGAAAATCGGGTCGCGAGAAAGCCTCGAGAACTTGCTGGTGTTGTGTCGTTGAGAGGGCACTCGTAAAGTCCGTTGGGAAATTCTTAATTGTATCTCGAGCAGCGAGCGATAAAGGTCGTAAAAAAATCATTGTTGCAATATTGTTGAAACTTAACATAGCGTACGTTGCATCTCTTTCGCAGCTCTCACCGTACAATCTGAGCGAGAGCAAACGTGCTATATCATCGGAAACTACCTTCGGCACGACCGTCACCTATCAGATTTCAAACTCCTCGCTCCGCCCTGCCACGCCACTCCGAGATCGACCAGCCTGGCTACACCACTCGTTCATCCGTGGTAGTATACGTCAGGCTGGTCACGAGCCTAGATAGAAGCCAGAATGCTGGAATTCACTTTTTGTCCGTAGCGATCGGCCCGGGAGGCCTTACTCTCCCCCTTCCTTGTCATGCCTAAAAGGAACATAGCGCAAAGTTTGGATTTCTATTAGCGCCGCGCGAATTAGACATTGATGAAACTATCAAGAAAATCAGCAGGAGGAAAGCATCTTCTTGGCTAGATCTATAACTACCCGCCTTGAAAATCTCATCCTAGACATGGGTGAGCTCCGGGACGCGACTAGTACTGCACATGACACAGCCTAGATCTCGCTTGAACCCATTGACCCATTTATGGGTTTCTAGCTGTTTTGCTCAAGCCGCTCCGGGTCGTACAGTTATCCACATGTGGTAAGCTTGTTCTGTATTATTTTCTGTGCGGAACCACCTATACATATTCAGGCTTTCCGCTTAAATATATGACAGTTGAATCACTTCAAATTCCCCCCGGTCCAATTTTTTATCCCCCATGGACTACTTGGTTCCCCAATCATGTTATGTTGGTAAACTTCCCGTGGAAACCCTTTCTCAAATATTTATGCTAGCTGCACATGGTGCACCCAGCGAATCGCTTCAAAGTGTCGCAATGCCACATGTACTTGCATCTGTGAATCTGCACTGGAGAACAGTAGCGCTCTGCAATCACAGCTTGTGGTCAAGTCTTGTTATTGATCTTCAGAAGGTCATCCGCAAGCAAACCAGTGGGGGCTTGACACCATTAACCACAATGATCGCAAGATCAGGACGGTCCTCCGTGGATATTATTATCAGAGCTCAACAAGGACCAATGTCAGGTACTGAGGAAAGGATGTAAGACACATATTGATTTAGCTTAGTACGGCTGTTCTAAATGTTTGCCTTTAGGAGAAAAAAACACGACTTTACTAGAACAAGGTCCGAGTATGCCGACAGTATGCCCGCTATTCTCAACCTTTTATTGCCTGAGACGTATCGATGGCGTTCACTCGAAATCATCAGTGACACTTGGATGCCAATTTATAGCGCCCTCCAACTTCTCAATGAATACAGGACAGAGAGCTCAAGCGCTCTACGCCTTGAGTCCATAAAGCTCAAGAGAACCAACGACTACATTTCTCGCTACTGGCTCTTCTGTCCAAGCATAATGAAGATGGTAGAAGGGACCATGTTCGCTGCATTGATTGGAGCTACAAATCGAGATGGAGTCCCAGTGCAATCCCCCCCTCTTCCAAAACTGCGAAATATAACTCTATATGGCGTTCACTTGAACTGGACAAATTTCCTTCGCTATACTCTCGGCGCAACCCCTAATCAGTCACCTACTATCAGTAACTCTATCCAGGTGCTGGAGCTCTCCCATCACAGCGGAGAAGTCAGGCCAACGTCTGATGAGTTTTCAGGGATCCTTGCAGCTTGTCCTCGCCTGAAAAAACTTGTGCTTAGGGTCTCTGGCCCGCTAACTGGACTTTCAGGCCACGTATCACTTCCACAGCTTCAGGAGCTTCACTACGGACACTGTTGTATTGGAGATGACGTCGGGCTATTTAGTGGGCTTCATGCCCCCAATCTTGTCAAACTCTCTTTAGAGGGTCGAAATCTATCTGGTACCACATATTCGCCCAGCCAGGATGACGGTGAAGATGACAAAGCTGATGACCTTCTGGAATACTGTACAACTCATGCCTTGTTTCCAAAACTGCAGGAGTTGTCGCTCTACAACATCAACGTACCAGTAAAAACATTCGCTCTCCTCTTCGACACTATTCCCACACTCCTTCATCTGTTGCTGCATCGCACACCAAATGCACTCCCGGCTCTGTTACCCATCCAGAAGCTTTCGGCAGGTGCTGGTATACCCTGCCCCGCCCTTGAATCCATCCGCATCTTCCCAAATTCCCATAAGGACAGCCTTATTGTTACACTGAAGGGCCGCAGAAGTGCCTCCCGATTGGCTGACTCGGAGTGGCTATGGGAAGAGATGTTGGAGGGTGGAATAATCGCGTTTTCCCCTTGTTCAAAAGTTGCCTAGTCAACGCCGTAGTATCAGGACGTGCTTTGATCATAAATAATACGTCCTGAGCATGGTGGAAGTGACGATTTTAGGGGAAGCTTACGTGTCAAGTTTTATGTATACACTTTATAGGGGTTCCGTATAGTTAGTCCGCTATGCCACCTTGCAGGTCATATGGAATGCGACATGTGCCAATAATAATGCCCCTATGGCCTCTATAGAGGAAAAACCCTTATCGCGCTTTCGTAAATCGTATCATGGCCTTTGTGAGTCCTTTGAAATACGGAGTGCACTTCTTATAACCATCCTTTAGAAACATAGCGGGACCGTAGATTTGCATTGAAGAGACCGCCATTATAGCTCTTCTGAGATGTAATACGAACACTGCATTCGTAATAAATACTCGTAAATCAGAATAATCACGGGTATTACGCACCAGGCACGCTGACCGCCTGCAGCAACAGTGCTGGTTGAATCAACTGCAAGGATAAACGAGTTGTCGCAGTCATCGACATACGCAAGTCTCTTAGACTGCGCGTCCTACTGGCCTGGGCAGATGACATTTACACCAGTCGGGTCCGGGCCGATGACGAAAATCCAGTCACTGGATGGCGGAAGACGATTAGCCAAGACACAAGTTGAAACTAGATAAGTGATACGTCCTTGAAGAAATCTCCCCTCTATAAAAGTCTCGTATCATGTAGGTTTTGCCGATAAGTTGTTTGTGAGCAGCAGTGCGGTAATGATGCGAGTACCAGCGGTGGCTACCATCAACCAGGACGGTAAAATGAGAGAGCCGCTAGAAACAACTTAGGGAGAGTGCATAGGATTGAAGCAAAAGAGGAGGAAAACCCATGCAAATTCGGTGGTTGAACCATACTAGTAGGGTCGTGGTTGAAAAACATTCACGACTCGAAGGCTTCTTGCACTGGACTGCCATCGACAACGTCATTATATCTCGGCCCGCTCAATTTCAATTTTTTCCTGTGCTGTCGGTCATCCCCTCTTGCCGATGAGTCTGCAGCTTCATAGCTCAATCATAGCTTGCGGTAGTAAAGCTGTAAATAAGTGGAGTCAAAACAAAGCATTACTGAAACTGAGCTAGCTGAAGAGTATACCTGGAGCTCTATCACTGTGGCGCCGTAGTAAGGTTGAAGTCGCTCAAATTGTCTAAGGCGGTTTGCACATCTCCAGCCTAGTCTAAACTGACCCAAGACACAATCAGGCCGCCGCTGCCTATCAGGTCTAGGTGGCGGTAGTACGTTCACATATTGTAGTGCGATTCGAAAAGAATCAACTACCACGGATGGGGTAAGAAATGAATTGCTCTGCGTTTGATCATCAGTCCATTCACCATTGACTTGTTTCTTAGAAATATGTTGTCAAACGGTACGTACTAGTGTATCCGAGCGCACAAAGGTGGGGCGACTTTAGTGACTGTCGAGAATTGCATGAAGCAAGCAGCACAAAGAACATATCTCCGCGGAACCTTGTTCGTTGACAAAGCACGTATGGTGTATGGTCGATTGCCGGCACCTGGCATGCTTAGAAGGAGTCGAACAGATGTTGGCAATTGTCGACTTGTGATTGTATAGTAGTACGATGCGAGGCAAAGGACAGGAAAGCAGTGATTCAAAGGATTGCCTAGTGGTAGTCAGCGGGTAACGCGATCCATGCTTATGAGGTCCGATTCTTAGACTCGTGGTTGACCATCGAATTCTGAAAAGACATTCACTGAATTCACGAACCTCGTTACCAGCCGACCTTGACGCCTTCGCATATGACCCAACTCGGTCCTAGGCCTGACAAATTGTCCTCGATACAGTCAACAACCCTTCGTATTTCGAGAAAGCGATTTCTGCTTGTCGGTTGTAGGCTTTTAGACGGTGCGACGTTGGGAAGTGCTTGCGATGAACTTTGAAGCTGGTCCCTGGTCATATCTTGGCCACAAGATTCTTCATGCGTGCTAGCGACAAGAGACTGATTGTGACACGTTGTCGATGTGAAAGATGATTTTGAAATTTCGTTAGAGACCGAACTCGACTTCTGCAAGTTGTCGACTGCTTTTTCCATGGATGACGGTGAATTTGAACTATTTTGCGCCAAGGACAGACAGACGTGGACCGATGAGGTTGTTTCAGGCTCGTCACTACAAGAGAATGACTGGGCAGATCGATACCCTTTGCTCTCAGTCGAGCAATCATGGTTCAAGGTCTGCACAAGATGAAGTGAACCTGGTCAACACCGGAAGACGGGTGCTCGCATCCGGACTGTATGAAATCGACTCCCACATTCTGCGGGATACGCGGATCACTGAAAAAGGTTGATTCCAATATCAAACGCTTAAATGGTGTATCACTTACGAAGCGGGTAGCGTGGTCATCTGGGACGGGGGCAGCGCAGGGAAATTGGTGTCTTCATCTGTTTGCGTAGTAGTTTTCGATACCGCAGTCTTCGACGTGGATCGCTCGACAGAATGGGAATGGGATATCATAAGCTCGCTTCCCGTCTCCGGTTCACGACGGCCTCTACTTTCTACAGTCTGTTCTGCCTGTTCGTTGCTGTCAGATTTTGGAGAGCTGGATAGCCTTAGTTGAGGACAAAATAAGCAGAATAGGGACTACACACGGAAAGTGTTGATCGGGTTGACCTGTCACTACATCTGAACAACGAGATCCTTCGGATATAGTGACTAGAGAACTCTTAACTCCATTCTCAATCGAGCGATAGCTCGAGGTCTGCACGAAAGTTGTTAAAGCCACGTTGATCTCTGAGAACTGACGCTCGCGTGCAGATCGGATGCGACCGAGTTCCGCGCCCTGTGCAATACCTGGTTCGCTGCAAAAGCTGTATTGTTAAGAGCTCATTCTTGAACGAGATTGTTACTTACGACAGAGATAAGACATTGGTGTTAGTGTTCGATACCATGACATTCTCGGATTGCCCGAGACTCTCGACGGCACTAGAATAAGACTTCGTTTGAAGCGTGACCTCACACTGTTCGCCTGCCGTGCGTGATACTCTCCTCCGCCCTCCAAATATTGGCGCATACAATCTGCCGATTCAAGCGCTCGTTCGTGCTCGACCTAAACATTTGGAGTTCTGGATGATGTTAGTGGGGCGAAGACGGTGTAGGAAGTACGTACGAGGACCCTTGAGTAGCACCTATCATTCGACCATAGGATCAGCCTTTCAGATCAATTACTGGGGAAGAAGTCTGACCCATAATCTAAAACGGTGCTTCCTTGGGTGCCTGCCCAAGTGCCACGAGAGAAAGCTGTAGTAGTGGCGAATCACTCGACATTTTGTGAGAGGAAAATGAGCTATGCGTGGAGGTAGCTTGAGAGTCGTCCTTCAGCGAGGGACGAGAACTATTAACGAACCGAGGATTAATGGTATTGCTTGCCGAAGTCGAAAAGAACTGTCTTGTGGTGATCTACTAGTACAGGCGTGGAAGCAGTGATACCAGCGTTTGGATGTCTTCGAAGCGGCAAGACATCCTGGACAAAACCCGCATGTGCCGATTGAGCTGGAGGTTCAGGCGGTAGACTGCTATATTCGCTCCGGTGATCGACATTGACCGCCTCGCGAAACCCTGTGATTTTGGATCCACCGAACGAACGGACCGGAGTGCGTTGCTCGCTTGCAGAGTATTCAGCAGCGCTAACCACGCTGTAAAAATCCTTTGTTGATTGAAAAACATCCCTCAGTTAATAACGTCACCTTACGTAGAGAGCCCGTCAGATTCTTGAATGGCGCAATCTAGACGAACTCGAGGTTTCGATGATGCTACCGCATTTGGACGGGACACCGGCGCATACTCAGGTTTACCAGTGGCGGAAGTCATGGCCGTAGTGACACTACCACTTTGCGCAAAGTCACGGCGAAAAGTACCCAGTTCCGCCCTGGCATCAAGGTTTGACTCGTCTGCGAGATTATGGGCGTTTTCAGAAATATCCTGACGATAAATGAGCGTTCGTTCGGTATCGAATTTGATGTCATGTCTTGTGATCACGGTGTCCTGACGCATAAAGCCTGCCCCAGAAGAATGTGGGATCTCCCAACTCAGCCGTCCGGCGCACACGAGTACATCATACCGGGTCACCTAGGTCATATATGCTCAGCAGGACGACGACCAAAGAGATCGTGATTAATACCATTATATCCTGAATTCCATAGCTAACGATGGCACCGCCAGTGAGCTGAGGACCAGCCTTACCTAGAACTGTCGCTGGTGACATTAATGAGCACGATGATGCCTGATGGAACAGAACTACAAAATGTTCCCTGTATTCATGAGTCGCAATTTATAGTGTAATTGCATGAGAAGACTTACTTCTAGATGAGCTCTGGCAATGAAAAGAGGACCACGACCATCCGATGTAAATGGAACAGCATGAGGCGGGATAATGTTGTCCCGGACTTCAACCTGTACCAATATTAATGTTCGATTTTGTGCGCCAGATGAAACGTGAATAATCACTCGCCCAAACTAAAGGCAGTGATGAAGCTTCCTTATCACCATCCGATCTGACACTGATTGTTTGGGATACCAGCTGGCATTTCAACTTCTGTCGGTGCTTCGAGCCAGGTCTGCGATGGAACTCTGAAGAACGGTCAGCATCAGGCGTGACTGGAGGCGATCCCTTCCGATACTAGGCGGGAAAGGTCTGAAAAGCATCACGATATGAATGCAACATTTCGAACGGATGTAATGGAAAGAAAAAAAAACTTTGGAGCTGCGAATTGATATGGACTTGGTTCGTGTTGAAAATTTTTAAAGTGCAAATCAACTTGAGCTCTATCACGGTGTAAACACTGAATCAGACCTTCAGAAATGTTGTATGTCACAGGTTGTTGCATTACGCCCGACCAGCCGCTGACGAGGTGGAAGATGGACTGATAGACCGGTGGAGACAGTTGAAATGTATATTTTTACGGAGGGTAGGAACCAGTTGGCTGGAGGATCAACACCTCGTCGCAAAGTGAGTTCAGGGTGAGGTCCTAATCTCTCCCAGTCAAACCTTGATGATGGAATGGAGAAAGACATTGCTAATTCTATATCGTGAGGTCCAGGCCCCAGGGAATTCGAAGCAAGCATGGTATTTGGCCCGCAATTCGTCGTTCAAGGACTGGATGATTCGACTCGATTCTGAATATTTCCAGAGTTTGATCTTGGCAAATTTGAGTTTTGAGCGTTTGTATAGCCTGGGGGACAAACTTCATGCCTCGAGAGTCACGGCGGTAATTCAAATCTCTAAAATTACATAATTTAGCGCAACCCTCTTGCAATTGGACTCATCCATGAGATATTTTTTGTCAAAGCACGCGACTCGGAGCAACATTTTCATGATGAAACCAGATTAACACGCTCAGACCTTGCAATATTCAATATCTTGTGGCCGGTTGGCTAGAAATTCAACACCTCGCTGCATCCTCATTGCAACGTCAGAGGGCTCGAGGCACTTTAATCTCGGATCGACGACGAGCCCTACAACAATCCCACATGTTGGGTGCTCTTCGATAATCCCTTACTATTTTCGTACGTGCGCTATGTCATGATCCTGATCATATTCACCTTCTTAATACCACGCGTCATGGCGGCTTCTTGATTTCTTTACCATACCATGTGCTACCTCTGCACGACGATCCTCCAGGCTACCTTGGCTAACCACTTACAGTACATAAGCACCAAGTTCAAAGGCCCTCTCGCATCTTCCGAACATCTCAATACTGTCTTGACACTACTGAGGTATGTTCGTCATCGTGTTGCACCTGTTTCCATCACTGACGTGCTCCGCTAGTGTATACCACGCGTACATCGCACTTGGACTCATCTGGACCACAACGTTGATAAGCCAGGCTAATCACGAGCCTACATTGCACTGGCAGTGATCTAAGTTGAAGTAATCATTGACGTCTTCGCGGCTCGAAGCACATGAATTTGTAAGTTTTCACCAACTTAGAACCAGGATGTTAATGACAAATATTTCAGGCATCGCACCGTCAATGCGTTGGTTCAGAAAATGCATGTGCAACCGCCGCGTCCTCGTCCGCAATCTGACACTTTAAACGCACCACCGGCGGGGACATCCACTATTGTTGGAGAAACCACTACAACAACCTTGCGGTCTACATTCACAAGTATTCACGCCGTGACTGGCTTCGTCGCGAGATGCTCTTTGCAAATCACTTACCTTGCTATCCTCGCCATGGGCTTTCCACATCTACATCGCACTCGATGATAAACCCTGCTGCCTCTTGTTGATTCCGTGTCTCCGTTCTGAGACTGCATCTGTTTGGACCGCATGTGATGCTATATGTCGTTGGTATATCCTCAGCATGGCTTCTGTCACCTTACATGTTCCCGCACTTCAGTTAGTTCATCGAGTCATGATAGACCATAGGAGTCATCCTCGAGGAATGAGCATCCGACATTTAATATCAGACACACCTTGAGCTCACAACGTAGCCATCTCAAACGGCGGCCACCAAGATATCAAATTATACGAGTATCGACGACATTTTTTTTTGTGACTGTTCTACAGATACAGTTCCACGAAATTCGAGATGAATGTGAGTCTACCATCGCTATTTTTCACTCCTGAACTAAGCAAGCTGCGCAGTGTGACAACTGGAACTTCCTTATGGAGCTGGGTCGGAACTGGAGCTGGGCTATGACTTGTTTCAGGACTCTTTTGCGCCTCTTGCGTTGCTAGACGAAACCGACCCCGGTCCATTCGTTCAAATCGAAGTTTGACTCCAGTCCTGTTGAGAGTGTCATGGTATCAAACGCTGGTAGCCGATCAGATGAGGACGCTGACAGCAATATCTCATCACTGTCATCAACTTATGCTGAGCGTCAGCTGTCTCTTTCGTAAGCGATAACATCGTTCAAGTTTAAGCTTCTAACAATAAACCTTTTACAGCGAACCGGGCGTTCCACAGGATGCAGAAATCAATCGCACTCAGTCTGCAAGCGAGCGCCAGTCCTCAGATATCAACGTAGCTTCAACGACTTTCGTGCAAACTTCAAGCCAACGCTCTATCGAGAACGGAGTTCATAGTTCCCCTAGTCACTATACAAGAAGGACTCTGTTGTCAATATGGGGCGGTAGATCAGCCTTGTCGACGCTTTCCGTATGTGGTCCATCTGCTGTTAATTTTGTGCTCGACTGAGGCGATCCAGCGCTCCGAAACTTGATGGCAACGAACTAGCAGAGTGTGTGCACCGACCGATGAAAGCTGAAGGAACACGAAGACATTAATCAATGCTCAAGCAATCGGCTCGTGATGCGTGGCACTTACCCCAGATAATGATTAAAATAGTAGTCGACCAAGCCATCTTTCGAGTGGCAAATAAGGATTTAACATGGTTATTGCTAAACATTCCCATCTTCATCTTCCTCTGCACGGCAGCCAAAGCAGATGTGTCGATACGAACGCCATCGTCGATCGTAGTCTCAGTCAGTTTCCCAGCCCTCTGGAGGTCTTCGAGGGTGAGGTTGCTCGTTTTCCCATTGTAGGCTGCGACTTTGTGGACGACCTCGATTGCGTGACACTTGTTCATCTCGGCCTCGACCCATCAGGTATTTTGGACTCTCGTATAGGTTGAAGAAGAAAAAGCGGATTATCCAGAGGAACATCATGAGCCCACCCATAGTAGCGAACAGGAAATACAGCCATCCTTCGTTCAAGGATCTTGGACAAGGAGAAAGGGGGATAGTAGTGGGACAATAGTAGTCGGCCATGCAACCTGAAGCAAGTTAGTGTGTGCCGTAAGCAGCAATCACGAGTTACCCAACAGTTGTCCAAAGGCCCGACAACGTCGCACCGTCTAAAAGCCTACAACCGACAAGCAGAAATCGCTTTCTCGAAATACGAAGGGTTGTTGACTGTATCGAGGACAATTTGTCAGGCCTAGGACCGAGTTGGGTCATATGCGAAGGCGTCAAGGTCGGCTGGTAACGAGGTTCGTGAATTCAGTGAATGTCTTTTCAGAATTCGATGGTCAACCACGAGTCTAAGAATCGGACCTCATAAGCATGGATCGCGTTACCCGCTGACTACCACTAGGCAATCCTTTGAATCACTGCTTTCCTGTCCTTTGCCTCGCATCGTACTACTATACAATCAAAGTCGAAGCGTGCCGGGTGCCGGCAATCGACCATACACCATCATTCAAAGTCCGCAATTATATGCGGCAATTGTAACGCCACATGTAGATTACATAATCTTTGTCTTTTCTTCTGAACTTCCATCATCGTCGTCGAACGCTTAGCGTTCGGCGTCAACGTACCAACAAACGCCTAGCGTTTGAGATTCGCCTCCGGCACGCAGTTGAACGCCTAGCGTTTCTAACTGAACGGATATTTTTACCGCCGTCGAACGCTTAGCGTTCGATGTCGAGACCGTCGAACATGAAGTGGACGTTGCATGTCGACTATCGTCGACTGCACGTTTCTCATGATCATATCATTGACTAGGAACACTATGAAATTGACTCGGACGTTGCATGCCTGACTATCGTCGACTGCACGTCCAGTTCTTTCAGTGTTCCGCGTCTTTGTTCTCAAAATTCCATTCGCTTTTACCTTTTACCTTCTATCTGGCGGGATAACCACCCATTAGGTGAATAATGGTGGTTCGTCTTTTCTTCTCAACCTCCATCGTCGTCGAACATGAAGTTGACGTTGCATGTCGACTATCGTCGACTGCACGTCTCTCACGACCGTTTCTTTGTTCCACTTTCCACATCCTTCTCTTTAAATTTCCTTACGTTTAATCCTTTGGACAACTGCTTTCCCTCATTTTCTTCTGCCTCACGAGGCACACACTCTGTAAGCTATTTCTGGCCGCACTTTTGTTGACCACCTTGGTTGGTGCTCACCATCCGTCGCATACGCACTCGCGTCACCGCCGTACTGCTGGCCATAGACAATCTACCAATAACATTTACACATTTCAAGACTTTTATCAGGGGGAGGATTTCATCAAGTAGGTACCGCTTGTCCATACTATGTGCAAATTCAACGCGGTTAATTAAACATCTAGTGATTGGGACTTTTCCACGGGTTCGGACCCCACCAGTGGCAATGTCAACTACCAAAGCAAATCGGAGGCACAGTCCAAGGGACTTGCATACGTCAATGACTGTAATAATTCGACAGTTCTTGCAGTAGATTCAATAAGCGCCGTTGCTCCCGGCGGCAATCGTGACTCGTGCGTAATGCTCGTGTTTATTATGATTTATGTGTATCCATCATGAGTTGTGGTGTCCGTATTATATCTTAGAAGAGCTACAATGGCGGTCTTTTTGTCTTTGACGCCTCGAACATGCCTGTCGGCTGTTCTACATGTCCCAGTTTCTGGATTGTTGGCCCGAACTGACCCTGAGCGGGTGAAATCGACATTGTCGAGGGCGCGAATAACCAGGCGACTAACCAAATGATTCTTCATAGTGGCACGAACCAAAGTTGTACTATCGCAAAGTCAGGTGTTAGTGCCGATCTGTTTACCGGCTGACTGTTACAGTACAGGTAATGCTGACGCAAGGTTTGTTTTGCATCTCTTTCTCATGCGTCAGCTGGGATCTAATGTGTCCTTGTGGCAGTTCTTTTGGATACGGCTTCAACAATGCGGGGGGCGGTGTCTTTGCGCTTCTGTGGGACACCTCTTCTGGCATGTCTGTGGCACTTTGCTCGTTCTGAAATCCCTGCAGATCTTACGGCGCAAACGCCCAACCCTTCTACTTGGGGCACTCCAGCTGGTTTCTGGTCTGCACATAGTTGTGACATTTCAGCCAATTTCTACGACCACCAGATGACGGAGTGTAACAACCCTAACTTTTTTCCTGGTCGGTATCCCGGAGCTAGGCTGAGTTTCCTGTTGTATGCTTCGTCTGTCGCTTTTCTGAAGTAGTGTGGCTGCTAGAAGCTGAGAAACTGAGAAGTTATATCTTTGAGCATCCGTAGAGTGCGATTCTGGCAAGACTAACTATCTTCGCCGATGCTGCGAAAAGCAAACATATTAATGTGAAATCGAGGCTTTACCAAAATAACAGTGGTACATAGTATAGTCAGCATAGAGACGCGAAATTTTGTGTATCATAGGAAAATGTTCTCTTCAATAGCGACGACTTCGAGCCAACGTCGAGTGACGTCGCTCGATTCCTTTTCGAGGCTGCGCTCATACTCATTCTCCATCTCTGATCCTTATCTTGGGATAAACATCTTCCAGTGATCTGGGTATCCCACAGGATGCAGAGGTCGATTTCATACGATGTGGACGCGAGCACCAGTCTTCCGGGGTCAAAACAGCTTCGACTGATCTTGTGCGGACCTCGAACCATAATTGCTCGACTACGAGCAAAGGGTATCGATCAGCCCAGTCATTCTATCGCAGTGACGAGCATGAATCAATCTCCTCTGCCCATGTCTCTGTCCTTGGCACAAAACAATTTAAATGCGCCGCAATACATGTACAAAGAAGTCGAGAACACGCAGAAGTCGAGTTCCGTCTTGAATGCAATTTTGGAGTCATCTTCCACATCGACGACATGTCAGAGTCATTCTCTTGTTGCTAGGACGCATGAAGAATATCGTGACCGAGATATGATCAAGGACCCGCCTAACGAGTGTTCATCGTACGTAGTTCCTATTATGCTGCGTCCATTCTCCACTAAGATTGTACAGCTCTCCGAAACACGAGGCTCACGAAGAGAGAGTAACAGTGGACTGCATGCACCAAGTTGTCATGGAGTCCAGATGCGAGTGCCGGTCTTTACATGTCAGCGAGATTTTAAAGACTCTCGAATCAAGGCACACCTGGGGTCATCGCTCGTCTGAGAGCAGTGAATAGCACACCGAACGCCAGTCAATTTATACACTCTTCTAGCGATAACTCAACCGATGACACGCTCAGCAGAGGTCACCAGCAAGTACATTCATCTTCACTGCCATACATGTACAAAGCAGTCGAGAACACGCAGAAGTCGAGTTCTGTCTTGAATGTAATTTCGGAGTCATCGACATTAGACACCGTGATAGGGAAAAACGATAGGTGGACGGATAAGGATGTCAGAGACACTGCGTTGCCTCTGTCCTCAACTACTACAAGGCCCAAGTTATCAATTCCGTAAGTAGTGCGCCGTCTGAACTTCTTGCACCAGAATAATCTCCTTACAGTGGGCCGGACATTCCACAGGATGCAGCGACGTCTTCACATTTTATTACGACCTTAACGACTTCCATGCGGACTTCGAGTTATATTGTCAATAGTGAATACGTTTGCCAACAGCTAGCCCGGACTTCCTCCTGTAATGATGGGCCGCTCGTCGACCAATCGCAAACAACTACCCTCGTCCACCCGCTCTCGTCACCTGGAGAAAACAATCCAATTGCGGCACAGCCTTCGATAGATTCATTCAAGAACACGCGGCAACTGAATCCAGCCCCCAACATTATTAGTCCGAATTCATCGTTACCTGAAGGCGTATATACGACAGCTTACGAATGCGAAGAACCCTGTGGTCGAGATGAGGTTAGAGACCTGCCTGGTCGAAGCTCTTCGTACGTTGTTTCTACTTCTACGTTGCGCTTGCCCTCGGTTGAGAATTGTCCAGTACGTCGAAACTCAAGGACGACAAAGGAGAAATATTGGTAGATTGTACATTCCAGGTTATAGAGGAGACAAGAAACTACAGATCCGACATGACTGGTGCACGGGAAAAGGAGAGCCAGGTATATGACAAGGTCGCTGTGTTGATCTCCTTACTGGACCCAGGGGACCTCCTTCGTGCGTCTCGTGTGTTTTGAAACTCACATCGGAATAAACTTCTCGCAGAGATTCCAGTGTCTCGCAGGATGCGGCAGTTGATTGTGTCCACTCCGAATGCGGACACCACTTTACAGAGGACACCGATGTCTCAGCTATGTCCAAGTACGCTTCGAGCAATTACTCGACTGACAACAGCAATGGATACGCATATTTGGACAACTCTTCGCAACAATCGAACAACCCTCCTGGCATGAAGAGCGTACCGCCGTGCGCGAGGGTCCCTGCCCAGCTCCTCCTGCGTTCTACCCGGTGCTACATGACTCTCTGAATTGTTCTTGCGTATCACATGTCATAATGTACGAATAAAAATTTGCTATATACAAAAACGTCCTGATTTTTTTTGCAGTGCATCCCCTGTTTCAATTAAGGATGACTCCAAGGCAGTGGGAATCAGTCACGTCGTCGAAAAATCGGTTTCGAGCGATGATAACCATTCTACACCATGTGCTGAAGGAATCCCATGTGTAGAACCGCGAGAGAACGATTACATGAAGGCAGAACAAACAATCGCATCTGCGACTTCTCATTCCAACATCACTCAAACCTCGTGTCGGACGGAGAATCAAGACGATACTTCATTTGCTGCTGGCACGAGATGTCATACGCGGGAGTCTTGCGACACTAGCTCAAAACCGTCAGATGATTGTGGGGTGTGTACAGCTACCATGGTGCTCAACGATTCTCCTTTGGTCGATGAACAGTTGAAGAAAATTGCTGCAACTGATTGCGGACGTGAATGTTGCTCAACCGCGGACTTCTTACCAGTCGACTCATGCTGTCCCGGACCCAAGGGACTTCCTTCGTGCGTGTCATACATTTTGAAGCTTACATTGTAATAAACTTTTTGCAGAGAGCCTTGTGTCCTGCCGGACGCAGGAACCGATCATTTACAGTGCAACAGTGAGTCAGTCAACACATCGGTTTCAAGCAATGGTGACCATCCTGCGCCATGCGCTAAAGGAACCTCAGGTGTGATAGTGCAAGAAGACGAAGCATGAAAGCAGAACAGACAATCGCATCTGGGACCTGTCATTCAAACATCGCCCGAACCCCATGTCAGATGGAGAATCAAGACAATACTTCATCTGCTGCTTGCACGAAGCGATGTTATACGCAGGAGTCTGTGTGACACTAGCTCAAAACCGTCAGACGATTGTGGGGCATGTACAGCTACCACGGCGCCCAATGATTGTCTCTCGACCAATGAACAGTTGAAGAAAACTGCGGCAACCGATTGCGCTCAGGAATGTTGCTCAACCACGAACTCCTCACCGGTCGAATCATGTTGTCTTGAACCCAAGAAACCGTGTCCTTCGTACGTGTTGTACATTTTGAGGCTTTACATTGTAATAAACTTCTTGCAGAAAGCCCTGTGTCTCGCAGGATGCGGCAACCAGTTATGTCCAGTCCGACACTGACATTGCCCGAACCTCATGTCAGACGGAGAGCCAAGACAACACTTCATCTGCTGCTGACATGAGGCGATGCTATATGCGGGAGTCTGCGTGTGATATTGGCTCAAAATCGTCAGATGATTGTGTGCTATGTAAAGCTACCACTACGCCCAACGATTGTTTCTCGGACGATGTAAAGAAACCTGCTGCAACGGATTGCGCACATAAATGTTGCTCAACCGCGGATTCGCCAGTCAAATCATGCTGAAATATTCCTTAAATGTGCGTGCACAAAAATTCGCGATTTGATGCTCATTGCAATTCTGTTTCTCAGAGAAAGGAACGCAAACTACTCTTTCAATATTTTTTTAGATGTGTTGAGGAAAACGAAAATGAACATGTGAAGTTTGGAATCACGCTCAAGGAGAACTCCACTGATGGACAGGGCCATCGTGAATCGAACCTTCAAGTTTCTTCCCTGCTGGTGCTGAGACGAGCACCGACGTAATTTAGCAAGACGCATTGTATTTGTGGGGAGTTGGCGTATCTTCTTCAGTACTCATAATGAATGTACAAGCGACTCTTTTCTTTTTTATCTGCTTGGAGTTGACCCTCGATCAATTAGCCTTCCTTTGTACAAACGTGAACGACATCCCTACTGGTTAAAAGGATCTGATCAACTTGACAATTCGCAGGCCTCAATGACAAAAATGTTGTGCAGTCGCAGGCTCGCAGCTGTTGCAACGTAGTACAAAATTGTTATTTGAGGGGAGAGTCCCACTCTCAACAAGGTCCAGGAAAAGGCAGTCCGACAAGATGGTTATAGGGTAATCAATGACCTCAATACTCGCTTTGGGGTCCAGCTGTAGAGGGAAGACATACCACTTGGTAGCGGAAATACTACTCGATAGCCATGAACGTAGTATCCATTCGAAGGCTGATCAACGTGGGTCGAGGCAAAATATTTCAGCTCCTTTTTACCTTAACTACAGATACAGGACTCGATGACGGAGCTCGTGCGGGCCCCACTCCTCTCAAGGCACCTCCAAGGAACTTGTTTCTCTTTGTTCATGGTATTTCCGTATGCATCTGAGAGGAGTGCTGTTTTTAAAGAAGAGAAAAAGCTTCGGCCTCGCGCTAGAGACATTCGGGTCCATCTGTATATAATTCATGGATAAAACATACATCCGCTCCTCCTGATTGGTGCAGAAGGGCGTGTTTGGAACCGATATGAATCGTGCAGTGCACTAAATGGGTGAGGGACTTCAGAGGAGGCAGTGATAGGGTCGCAAAATGGGTGATTTCGTATTGTTTTTCCCGAAATTTAAATATTTGGATCGAGCCCACGTCTTTTCCGCGCGGCTCGAAATGAAGGAAAAGTCGCTGATACGACTGGGCAAGTCGTCGTCGTCGCGATCCTGCAAAGTCAGTGTTACCTATCAGCTACTAGGTGTTCATAGACAGGCACTTACGACAAGTATTTGACTCGTCTTCCAATTCCAAATTGTGATGTGAGGACTCTGCTCAGATGAAAACACAGCACAGTCGCAATACAAACGATAAGGAATAAGGCGTCAACAAAGGAGCGTGGGCGCAGATAATGATCAGATGACAATGAGCTCCTCAAGATGGTGGCGCAAAATGCCATCACGGACCCCGGCCTATACAGCCTGCGTTGCTTTCGTATCCTGTGCAAACCAGTGTGAGCCTGAGACAAGGAGATACTGTCAGAAAGGCAGCGCACGATGGCACAGGTATCATGACAGAAGAACGTCCGAGGTCTCGGAAACAATCGTTTCTATGAAGTCCCAATCAGGATTTATTTCACATCAAGGCTCAAGACACGACCTACATGCCTAAACTCGGAACTTCTCCTTAAAATATTTCGTTAGGTTTTCCAGGTCGTTAGGTGTGCTTCCAAAACTCGGCACGTAGGTTGCCAGTTTGATCACCGCCGCGAGAGTTTTCTGTAGAATGTCTATTTTGTTGAGGAACAGGATGATGTTCGCACGCGCGAGGAGAGGATTCGAGCAAACTTCGTTCCAGAGGTATATTGAGTCCTCTACTAGTCGGTTGGCCTGTCTGTCTTCTTCGAGGACTTGGTTGAATGACAGGGGTGCAAGGAAGATAATAGCTTCAACTGCAATCGATGTTAATAAACGTACCTTCAAATATGTCGTCAAAAATTACCGTCATCAAAGTATGGCCCACTGGGGTCGCATACATCTACTGCCACCAATATCGTAAATGTACCACTCTGAACCTGTTTACACGGGTCAGGAAAACTGGGAAAGGTAAGAGTAGGACCCACATCATTAAACTCTTGTAGGAAGCGATGTTCCTCTACACCAAATGTTCGTAATCTAGCACGGACGATATGCTCTATGACAGGATGAGGGTAAGGAACAGCAAATCTCAGGCATATAACAAACCTTCCGTAGGCTCGTAGTTCACCGTTACGATTCTTGCCGTGTCATTCAGAAAAAGCCCAGGAGAATCTTCCAGTCGAAGCTGACGTTGCCACCACGCGCAGCAGGACCTGGTAGGATACGCTCATGAAATGAATTGATCAGCCTGAGCAGTCTCGGAATGACCTGTGGACCTCACCAACTTATTATCATAATGCTTGTCAAGAAATAAAGTGGACGGACAAGATACAGTGGAAATGAGCGGGCTACATTCATGGATCTTCAACCGAGTAAGATCCGACTGATAACAGGGTACCAGATGAGCAGAAACCACTTCGGAAGGGTAACAGGCAACAGCCTGTAACAGGGTAGTACGACTTGGGGTACGTACGTACCTTGATTTCGGCGGGAGCTTTGTGGAGCCGAAGTACTTCGGAAGGGTAACAGGTGACAGGGCACCAGTACCACAAAGTATCATCATTAACATCTTGAGAGTTACAGAAGCGGGAGTTACGTAGGACGAGAAGAAGCATCGCAACATTTACGAAACGCCATATCCCCACAAAAGTACCATGCGATATAAACTTGGTAATGATAAGATCCAGATAAGATATATTGACGTGCTTAAATTAAAGGATTCAAACACGCGCTTCTACTAGTCAGGCTAGCGACGCCCGCCTTGTGTTCCTCACTCCCAAAGCTTGTTTTGTTCAGTTCTCCGCGACGCAGCCAGATCCACAGTAAGTTTTTTTAACTGAGATATCTTACATTTCATTGACATCAGTATACGTACTAGATGTCGGTCCACTCGTCTCGGAACCCAGAATCAAATTATGGCCGCGGTGACGATGACATCAAGCACGACCGTATGGAAACTCCAAGTCCGGATCTTCAAGAAAGTAGCCACGACGAATTCACCCCGACAAAGGAAAAGACACCTAGCGTCTATTCAACCCCTCCTACTCGTCGCTCGCAATCGGGATCACATACTTCTTTTTCTTCACGAACCCGCAAGGCATTCAATGAGCACTATTTCAAAATGTACGGCACAGGACGCCATTGCATCCTCACACTACAAAATGACTCCAATCTTCTGCATATGGCTCACATCGTTCGACGCAAAAGCTCCCACGAGATGGCAAGCAGTCCTGTGAACTATGAGATGTGCGATGCTGACGTTTCTTTAGTTCTGCCTCTATGAATATTGCCTTGGCTTAAAGTATTCAGACTTTCATCATGATAGTAGACAAAACCTGCTCAATTGTAACCCACATTACATCTTTTGTGAGCAAATGCTGATTTTAGTCCACAGTAGGCGTCGAGGTGCATTATTCTTTTGATCAGAATTACTGGTTTTTTTTACCGGATATCCATGTGCTGCAAGACGTGCATGATTATGTCAAGACGATCATTTCATGGAGGGAAAGCACGTCATCTAGCAAGGCTCCTCTATCATTTTTAACAAAGGTATGTTACTCATGGTATTATTCACTATCGAAATACTCACTTTCGTGCAGTGGAAACTCGAAAAATTAACTCAATACACCCTAGTGGCCGTAATCTATACACCGCCGATTTCGAGGATAGAGCCAGGCCAGTCACCAATAACTCATACATATCCTTTCCCCGATTTCCCAACACTTGTATGTCATATTGCGCCTCCTTTTGCCGTCATAAACGCAGGGCCGAAGTGCAACCGAGATAAAATTGGTGAAACTGTTCGGGGACGCTTCCCGCAACCGACGGATGAGTCTGAAGAATTTGAACGGCGACTTACGCTGTTGTGCGATACTTGGGATCTTTTTCAGGGCGCCGCGAGCGCTGCTCAGGCTTGGCGGGTACGATGCAGTGGAGAGCAAAGGGCTTGTAAAAGAAAGAGGGAAAAGCCCGACTCAGATCAAATACCCATGCGCATCACAAGATCTAAATCACGCCTAAATCTCACCGGTACGCCCTCCTTCAACGCTCTCAACGCCCAAGCTCCATGACGACAAACTTCATACCCACCAGGCCATTTCAAACGCAATCTCTCATCCACATCAGACAGACTCACTTGTCAGGCGCTCGCACGTCACGGGAAACGACCAAAAATTGGGACATGTGGTTATGATGGCAGCTGGTCTCGAAGTGCAATCGCAGATTGGGCTAAGGATTCTTCCAGGGCCTCATCTCTACTAAATTCTGATGTCCTTGGATAATATCTTATATTTGCACATGTGACAGCATATACTTCTTATCGAACAACTATCCTCCATGATCACAGACTGGATGTTTGGGCTTTCGTTCGACGTAGAGCCCTTACTGCCCATGTAAAATTGTTACAACATTCTCAGACATATTTGCAGATTTGGAACTTGTGCATTGCGTTCTTTATATGGATGATAGTAACTTGAAATCATGTACCTGATGGACGCGGCCAATGCGAATGTCAACATTGTCAAGTTCCCACTCATTCATTCATCCAATGATCCAGAGTGAGCTGCACCGTAACTACTCAACCGCATAAGGAATACGAAAGTGTACTTTCTCTCGAACACTGACCAGGCAAAGATTGGCAAGGCGCACTAACAGTACGTCAATTTCAGCTTTCAGAAGGCGACCCTGACACGGGAAATCTGTCTCCACTTGAACTCGAAGCGTAACCGTATAGATGTGACAATGATAATGGCGACGTATTTGAGTTCCAGGACCTTTTTAGGGTCCTGGTTTAGCGTGCACTAGCAGTCTTATATCGATCTTACCGGGGGTTGACGATCCGTGATGTTTGTCAGTATGTCAGATGGATAGATTCAATAGCTTAGGAGCGAGGACATGCGTCCTGTGATTTATGTCTGCATTTCAGTACTAGTGTGCAGAATCTGAATTGTCAGACATATTTGTAAATTTGAAAGGTACTGGGTCCGGAACGACTGGAGCAGCCATATTTGTTGGGGACGTAGCGGGTAAGTCGAGACTAGACCAGACGCACTGGCAGACTGCATCGAAGATGATTAGGAACACAATGAAGCCCAGCGGAACTCTGAGACGGTCTTTATGGACGGAGAACCGAGAGCAGTAAGTGTGGGAGATGGGGAGGAAGATGTAAAAGCGCGGTATACCCAGATGGTATGATCATAAGTGAGAGTGCAGAGGGTTGAAGCCCTTGCAAGCAGATGTAAACAGGTACGGGAAAGATTCATCATCAGATCGAGAAATAACACAAATGTCGAGGAGGGTGAGAGTTTAGATTTTCAAACAAGTGTGGTCAATATCTGGAGGGGCGCGGACGAAGGGAATAGTACAGTGCACAACCGCCAAATCACGCAGGTGTGGGAATTCATACACAATGGAGTGGAAGAATCATACCGCGGAAAACGAGCCGTCTGAGAGATGTAAAGGAAGTCACTTGTGATAGGAGAGTGTTGTAAAGTGCCAACTCATGATGGATACACATAAATCATAATAAACACGAGCATTACGCACGAGTCACGATTGCCGCCGGGAGCAACGGCGCTTATTGAATCTACTGCAAGAACTGTCGAATTATTACAGTCATTGACGTATGCAAGTCCCTTGGACTGTGCCTCCGATTTGCTTTGGTAGTTGACATTGCCACTGGTGGGGTCCGAACCCGTGGAAAAGTCCCAATCACTAGATGTTTAATTAACCGCGTTGAATTTGCACATAGTATGGACAAGCGGTACCTACTTGATGAAATCCTCCCCCTGATAAAAGTCTTGAAATGTGTAAATGTTATTGGTAGATTGTCTATGGCCAGCAGTACGGCGGTGACGCGAGTGCGTATGCGACGGATGGTGAGCACCAACCAAGGTGGTCAACAAAAGTGCGGCCAGAAATAGCTTACAGAGTGTGTGCCTCGTGAGGCAGAAGAAAATGAGGGAAAGCAGTTGTCCAAAGGATTAAACGTAAGGAAATTTAAAGAGAAGGATGTGGAAAGTGGAACAAAGAAACGGTCGTGAGAGACGTGCAGTCGACGATAGTCGACATGCAACGTCAACTTCATGTTCGACGACGATGGAGGTTGAGAAGAAAAGACGAACCACCATTATTCACCTAATGGGTGGTTATCCCGCCAGATAGAAGGTAAAAGGTAAAAGCGAATGGAATTTTGAGAACAAAGACGCGGAACACTGAAAGAACTGGACGTGCAGTCGACGATAGTCAGGCATGCAACGTCCGAGTCAATTTCATAGTGTTCATAGTCAATGATATGATCATGAGAAACGTGCAGTCGACGATAGTCGACATGCAACGTCCACTTCATGTTCGACGGTCTCGACATCGAACGCTAAGCGTTCGACGACGATGATGGAAGTTCAGAAGAAAAGACAAAGATTATGTAATCTACATGTGGCGTTACAAAATTGCTCGCTATGGGTGGGCTCATGATGAAGTTCCTCTGGATAATTAGTTATTCTAAGCGAGCCGAGGTACGAGGCAGCGTAGAATTTAGTCTATGTGTTAGTAAGCGATGTGGCGCAGCGCTCTTGCTCCCGCCGTCCACATCAGCGGTACCGCTTCGACTCGGCTTGTAGTATGCTCACGCCGCAAAGCCTCGTTTTTGTTTGCACCCACCCGCCACTCCCTCTCTCAGGGGTGCAGACAAATGCTTCGTAGTTACATTATGTAATCCACTACTTACCTTTGTCCGACGCACTGCACTCGACACTTGCAATGTCGGTGACCTGATCGGGGCCCGTCACAGCTCACCTTGCTACCCAGTTCGGGTGCATGTTTCGGGCCGAAAAAACCTTTACTAACCTTCGGCCGCACTGGTCACAAGTGCGCGCCGCCTTACTTCCCGCGTGACACTTAGCGCCGACACGCATAGACCCTTCAACCTGTACGAGAGTCCAAAATACCTCATGGGTCGAGGCCGAGATCAACAAGTGTCAAGCAATCGAGGTTGTCCACAAAGTCGCAGCCTACAATGGGAAAACGAGCAACCTCACCCTCGAAGACCTCCAGAGGGCTGGAAAACTGACTGAGACTACGATCGACGATGGCGTTCGTATCGACACATCTGCTTTGGCTGCCGTGCAGAGGAAGATGAAGATGGGAATGTTTAGCAATAATCATGTTAAATCCTTATTTGCCACTCGAAAGATGGCTTGGTCGACTACTATTTTGATCATTATCTGGGGTGAGTGCCACGCATCACGAGCCGATCGCTCAAGTATTGATTAATGTCTTCGTGTTCCTTCAGCTTTCATCGGTCTCGCGTTTCTGCTGTAGGTTTGTTCGATGTTTTTGTGACCTTCCTTGCTCAGACTTTCTCAGGTACTTAACAGCTTCGTAACATACTTGTGAGTGGTCCAAAATATGGCTTGTTCGCCACCAACTCTTTACTAGCTTGGCCACCCGAGGGGCAAATTTTGGCGACGCCGGTTCCACATATATCACATGTCGCAACGTACGCTGGTTTACTGCCTGCCATTCACTGGACTCATGCTCTACCTAGCAAGTTATACTCGGCGTGATAGGCGTTCCTGGAGCGATGATGGCAGGAGCTTCCGTACCTCGGTAGGCGAGAGACCTTGGTGATATTCACTGGTAAGATTTTTCCTCAGCGTAATAGCGAGTGAGCAAGCTAGCGCATATATGCACGACTCCAACAAAAACGAGGTGTCTACGCTGAAGGACAATCGTCCTCTAGAGCAGAGGATTATTCAGACGTAGTAAAGACTGGTCACAAGTCTAGTCTACTGGCGTATTGTACAATGAGCAACAAAGTCACATGGTTGGTTTCACAAGTATGCAATCGCCATCATCAAGATCGTGGCCATTAGCGTAAGTGCTGCGAGCCCTCTTATTTGCATTGCCTAAGGAATTCCCTGGAACGTTGTATCAACGTATAAGCCACAGGTGCATGTGCAACAACAGTGAAGTACCTGTTGAAACTCTTGGACGCTTGGAGAGGTTGCTTGCAGTCACATGCGCAGTTGACTTGAGGGCAGATTGTCTACTCGGAGTTGCAGCGCGCGATGTCTTAGGGACCGATGCGGTTCGAGCTGGCGAACGTATCTTAAAGTCACAGCCAATGCCTAATGATAAAAAGACGTACAACTGTGGTGGATAGATGGGACAGTCGCCTTGATCGCGTGAGTGTCAGTGGATGTGCCTGCTACAGAGCCGTCAATATGATCAAGGAAAAGCAGTAATCGCTTACTAGTGACTACCCCGAGATCTCCAACAGGAATACTAGGGTCTTCTATGCCTGAGCTTGTATGTCTCTGATCGATATCGATATGGGCGCCTTCACACGACACCACAGCAGCTGCAGCATCAGCAGTACACCTGCCCCCTGGCCCGCCGCCTTCTTCGCCCGAGTTAGGCTTCATGCCTGTCACCGTTCCGTCGGTGGATCCATCACCTTTACCCCACTCACCCACAGGACCTTCTGTTCCTGCAACTCGTCAGCTGAAGAAGGAATGGTGACTACAGCGTACAGCAAATGCTTACCAGTACCTGCCCTTGCCTTGCCTTCATCCTTAGTCTGCAGGGTCCTGGTTGTATCCAGTGTACCAGTACTATGTGAGGTGGGTGCGGAGTTATCAACGCTCAGATTGGGCGGTTCACCATGAGCATCAGGCCCTGGGCGTGGCTGCTGTGGTTTCACCAATTTAGTTGTCAATATCTGAGACTGTGGCTCATGCGCCTGCATCATTACAGGAGCTGTGGAGGCAGGCAGGCAGGCCTGCTCAACCTCTGGTTCATCCTACAGGAAGTGCGTTAGCTGTCTGCTGTCAAGATAAAGATCAACACACGTGCATAAACTTACAATCGTGTATTGATCTTCTACGCCTTGTATAGCTGGAATCATAAGATCAACGGTATCCTTGATGTTGTATAAGATACTGTCGTCACCCTCCAGAGCTCGTATGCGCAGACGAGTGCAATTGATCTCCAGTTCCTAATATGCATTTCTCGTTAGTGGCGTGCATTGGCAGCCGCAAATGATAAACGTACATGTATCAACGTCTGTAGACCTCGAACAACATTCGCCGCCATCGGACTGTGGGTCGAGGAGGTTGCCTGCGCACCTGCCATATGCTTGACATACAAGGTCAAATTGACAATAGCAGCACGATCACGTTCCTCTAACTCATGGTAACGATGAATGTGTGTGTCCTTGACATGTTCATCAACCATGAGTGAGGCTGTCATGGTTGGGGCGACATCTGACGGAATCTCAGCACCGTCATACCATACCCACCTCTTCCGCTTGATGGTCCTTCCATTTTCTCCAACCATATTGATAGCTTTTGTGTGCTTTGCAATCACATCCGCGAGCGTTTTCCGGAGGCCAGCCACCAGTGGATCATGGAAGAGATCCTCTCGTCTGTTGCGGTCTCTGTCAAGGTCAAGCAGTATTGCCTTGATAAATGGCTCCATGTCCCGCTTGCTGTTCTTTGACGTGCCGTTGTTCCAGTCCCAGCTCGTGACGTGCAGCGCAAGGATCCCAGGGGTCACCTGCAGCTCAGTCGTGAGGTCCCTCCCCCGCCCCTTCCTCAATGTCGTCACACTCTGCAACTTCTTCAGGTCATCCTTGCCGCCAGATCCTAGTTTCGCGAATTTTTCATCGACCTCCTTTCGGTCCTTGAAAGGCTTTCTCCGCTGACTGCAAGCGATTGCGGTGGTCAGGTTATTCTGGAGGCGCAGCACCATTGTTGTGCGGAGGGCCCATAAGCAGGTAAACACCTGCGAAGGTGAATGTCAGCGCTGTACAGACCATAGCTCCCGTCCATCACACTGACCGCCTCCTCAATTTTCTCAGATTCAACCATCCTCGAGTCGTTGCGGAGGTTTGTAAACATGACCTCCGTCTTGTCATCCATCAGATGACTATGACGATGAAGGTTGTGATAGTGTAACAGCAGAGGCTCAAACCATCCGCTGATCTGTCATAATGAGTAAGGACAAAACGAAAAACGGCTTTCCTGCCATATGGTAATACTTACCTCCTCAAATGCAGCACTGTTAGACGCTAGCATAGACCATGCGATGTCAAGGACACGCCCGCATAATAGTGGAAAAGGCGCCTCCTGCGCACCATATTCAGGTGTCAGCCACACTGCGATTCTTGCGGTCACCCTGTCATGAAACTTGGCGATGGTATTCCATTGCGTTGCTGTAGTTCTTGATAAGTGCCATTGAGAGCGCAGCTTGCGGACCAGGTAGTTGGAGTAGTTGTCCAGGCTTGTAGTGTAGCTGGGTGCCTGGGTCCCAATATCCTTTAAAGGAATGTTTTCGAACTGATCATCGACTTGAGTTGACATGTCGTCAAAGACATCATTGAAAATGGCGGTATCTGGGTTAGCCGCGCTATCGTAGATCATCTGGCGCCACTCCTCCAGTTTGGTGACAGCCTCGTCGCAGCCTGACTCTTCGTCGTATGCGGCTGCAATTGTGTCACTCACAGTTGTGTAGTCTGGGAAGGTGTCATTGGATGCAAGCAGGCGTAGGATGTGAGTGTGAAACTGAATAAATTGGATAAACATCTGTAACAATACGTAAGGTCCAGCTGTGCATACTAGGCAGACAGGGCTTACCCCCATCACAACATCAATGGATCGAGCTAGCCAGGTGATATGGAACTCTCTGCGACGGCGGAAGTGCGATCCCAACGGCAGGAGATCGATGGCAAGCGTCAACACCAGCTTCTCATAGCTGAGGATTTTGGTCAACCGCGTATTTTTCTGCCTTTCCATATTGTTGCGCTGAAGCTGCAGTTCACTCTGCGCTGCTGCAACCCGCTCTTCCTCTGGTGCATCCTTATATGCTGCCTTTATCGATCGCAAGATGCCGCTAAACAACTCTTCGGACGTTTCCTTGTACTCGTGCAAGGACTTGTTTCGGGACAAGTAGTTTGCTAGTGTATCGCCGCCTGCCAAGACTGTGTCTGTAGGTATACATCAATGTATCAGCTCTAGATATATATGCCTCCACTGAAACCGTTCCAGTGGCGGAGTTTGTCAGGCCAGGCATAAGTCTATTGATCTCGCGAGTATCATACTGATGAAGAGCAGAGCTCAGGAAAACAATTGAGTCTACTCGCAACCAAGGTGAGACCGTGCTGACAATATTGCGCCACTGGATCTGTTCCACATATGAAATTGCTTACCTTCATCATATACGATGACTCCCCACTTTCCCATTAGAACCAATGCACCTCGCAGCTCACCAAGCTCGCTGCGAAGGCGGTTATACTCGGCAATGTGCTCCTCTGATGGATTCCTCATCTCATTTATTTTGTGGCGGCGTTTCTCGACAGCGGTGATCTCATCCAGAACGTTCTTTGAGTATTGCTTGAGCGCAGCGACGCGATGTTGACCGGATGCTACTACAATAGTATGGGCATCCTTCAATTGCAGGGGTGGCACCCCCTCCTCGTTGAAGTTCAGTGCGAGTTGCAAACCACTCTGGAGGCGTGTGCTTGACACCATAATCGGTATGGCAGTATCTTCTCGCATCGCTAGGATTCCTTCTTTCTTGAAGGATGTAAGCAGCTTGTTCACCTCCCTCTCGACTTGCGGACGGTCGTTGTATTTGCCAAACAGCAGTGGATTCTGGATCTTGAAAATATCAATGTATGCCACACCCAGCCTGCACTTGGCAACCTCCATGTCCATCTTCTGAGTCGCATGAGCTGGGTCGTTTGTTGGCGTATTTGCCTCTACTGGGCGCTTATCCATCTTGGCGCGCAACTCTTTCACCTGTATCCATTACTAGTCAACCTTCTTGTATTCTACGACTTGTTGATGATGAAGACGTACTGTCGGTCTCTCATCGGCAGATGACTCGGAGTTGCGTTTGCGGCGGCCCATGTCGATTACAGCGGTAGGTGTACTATGAATAACCTTTGCAGCAAGGTTGAATCTTGCAGTTCAATTTGTTCTGGCTCAATCTTATGCCAAATCAAGATCCCGAGCCGCTCACTGAGTGGAGCTTTTAGGCAGCTGCTCGCATAGCGTTGCATCGAAGTCTGTGCTCTTAACCAATTAGGCTGAGGACGTCATCTTTACAAATTGGCAAACAACTATTCACTCTCACCATCGGACTCATCGTCGTCATGCCGTCATATTCTCATCAGCATCTTCCTTATCGCTGCCGTCTTGTCAGCCCTCCTCAGCTGCCTCTGGATCGCTCAGTGTTGGCTTTGCCAGCGGTGCTTCTTGGCGACGCATGGCATCTCCTGGAGGAGAGTAGGTGAGCCACACGTCAGACACCTTTACTAGTCTGGCACCTGGAGGTGTATACGTTACTGTAACATACTAAACAGATGGTTCAAAAGACTAGATCTAGAATCACTGCCAATCAGTAAACTGGTGAGAAGTCGATATTGTGTAAGCCCCAAATGCTTCTTCCCGGTACATTACGATAAGATGTAATATACTTATAACGTTAACGATCTAAAGCTACTTATGTAAATCGTACTATTCAACATCGTTCATGCAGAGTGCTGGGTTGCGAGGTATGCTCGCGCTTCAGTTCTGTTCATGTGCACATGTTTTACCTGTTCGGGCTCTATTGTTTACATCGACGTGTAATATACATGCTTCTTATCGATTTTCACTGGGACACATCAAGTATCAAAGAAGCGGCAAAGGAACCTACTTGCTGCAGCCTTCACATCAGGATCAACTTGGATGGAGGGAGCTGATAGCATGGCGCGAGCAACCTCAATCTTTGACATGCGTTCCGCTTGCTTCTCCTCTCGAGCCAACCGTTCTTGCTGAGCTTCAAAACGTTGTTGGTCCAACTCCCCCTTCTGCTTCAGATACTCATCTATTGTTGCCATTGACACAGCTTTCTGCTGACTCTTCCCATACCTAAGAACGTTGTCAGCAAAATGAAAAGCAAGTCATTGAAAAAAATCTGACCTAATAGAGAAAAGTTCGAACCAACCCCGAGTATACCAATCATTAATCGCTTTAGCAGAAAGTCCCCCAACGTTATGGCCAGCAGCCTTAGCATTCGTGATTTGATTCTCGAGTAAATTGGCATCGATCGCAGACCGCAACGACTTACTCGGCTGATTCTTCCCAAGGTTTGCGAAGAAGGTTCCATCGTCGTCGGGTGGTTCATCTCCGCCATCGTCGCCATTGCTAGTATATGCCTCAAAAGCTACGATCAACGAGTATGTTGCCATAGAACGACTAAATTGGCTCTGCATTGACTTCCAGCTATGTTTGCCCTTGAAATTCGTCACCGAAAGCTAGACAAATCATAAGTATGCGACTCATACAAAAACTCAAGACTCGCCTTTTCGAAGACTGCCTTTGGAGCGATTTTGAGCAATTCAAAAATGTCGTCAGAGTCAGGGCCAAGTATACACTCGAACAATAGGGTCTTTTCGTCAGCAGACCAGCGGGTATTTCGCATCACCTGGTCTACATGATCACCATCGTCTTCTAGGTTGATATTAGGAGGGAAGACATTCTCCTCTGTAATCGCGTTCATCTGCATGGCCTTGGTGGTACTATATCTACGGGGCTTCTTGGCTGATCGCGATTTTGGAGCAATTGTGCCTGCACGAGCACGTTTTACATTACCCTTGGTAGGTGTGGGTGTACTGGGCTCCGGACATAGTGAAAGCAATGGGAAGGGAGCCATTGGAGTCCCTCGACTCCGTCCTAAAATTAAATTAGTAGCAAACGCGATTGTTGACTCAAAAAACCTACCGCGGTTACCATAGTAGTCCAGGCCTACATTATGGTTATCCCTACCCTTAGCACTGACTCTTGTAGTGTCGTTGACAATTGTTGAGTGCGCCAGTGGCTGGTGTTGGATAGTGTCATACGTTTGACCTGTCCGCATGTGTTGCCTGCTATATGCATGCGGCAGTGGCACGAACGAGGCGTTTGGAATACAGGAGGTGCTGGGAGTACAACTTGGAGTTGGCAAGTTGGACGGCTGCGAACGTGCCAGCTAGTAGTGATAGCGTAAATCAGTCTGTTCGTCGTGGAACATGCTACACTTACAGCCAGGAGAGCCAGTGCATACTCGTCAGATGATTCCCGAGGCATCAGAAAGCGGCTATCTACAGGTATAAGCTGAATATATGTCAGCTCACGTTCCCGTTATTCGAACAAAATTAACCTAGGCTGCACCAAACGACTTCCGATGATCAACGGAACGGCGTGTGCGTTATTTGTGGGTGTTGGTGGATGCCGAACGTAAGCTTGGCGAGAGCCCAAGATCTCTAGATCCTCGATCTGAAAGATATATCGAAGACCGACCAGAATGGCCGCTTCAACATTACGAGCACTTTCGACATACTATAATACTCATTTCTCTCTTGATACTCGGATCCTCTCCGGGTCGGCACTCGATGTGATATTCGGCAGCCCAGGTTTCAACGTTTCAACTGTCGTTGGCGGTGGATCGGATATATGTGGACGCCACGAGATTGATCAGCACCGACGGAGACACTTCCACTGGAGGACTGGAACCAATATAGAAGCACCGAAATATTGAGGCAATTTGTTCCTGGACGGACCGTCCAACTGGGGGTTGAATAGTACTGCTCAGGCTGGAAATGGTTGCATATTCTTAGTAGTTGTAACATGTTCAGACCTAGACTCGTGACCAGTCTGGACTACGCGTGTTGTTAATTATTTGACGTAGTCAGACTGGTCGATCTCGGAGAAATTTGGCAGGACGAGCGAGGAGTTTGAAATTTGACAGATGCCGGTCATGCCGGTTTAGGTAATCGTTGTAATTGTACAGCGTTGACAACACTAGTCCTTCGCTTGCACCTTAAGCAAAGTATTGTATGCCTCTCAAACATCATAGCCCATCGAGTAACAGTATTAACGATCTAATAGGACGATAAAATGATACCTCTGCAGCAATTTCAGAGGGGTGACTGTGATGGCTATCTTGTTGGGAGAAAGCAGTAAAGGGAGAATCATAGCAAGGGTTTTTCCAGAGCCTGTCGCAGCTCGAAGTACAACGTGTCTTGCAGAAAGCAACGATATGAGGCATCTGAGCTGGAACAACTTCGGCCGTTGTGATCCTCGGGAAATAAAATTGAGCTGCGAGAAGGCCTCGAGAACTTGCTGGTGTTGTGGCATTGAAAGGGCACTCGTAAAGTCCGCCGGGAGATCTTCAATTGCATCTCGAGCAGCGAGCGATAAAGGTCGTATGGAACACATGGTGAACACTTAACATATTATAGAGTCTCAACGACGATAGACGCATAAGTTGTACTACATACAATCGAGTACCACCGGCACGACCGGCACCTGTTAAATTTCAAACTCCTCGCTCGTCCTGCCAAATTTCTCCGAGATCTACCAGCCTGGCTGCGCCACTCGACGTGGTGTTAGTAAGCCAGGCTGGTAACGAGCCTAGTTCAGACCGCCGCCCACGCATAACCGTTACACCAAAGGTGAAATACTGAAAGCTAAGCCTTCAGTATTAGCGACGGTATATGTACTGATTATGAGAACTCAGGTAAGCCAGCGTGCTTACAGTAATATTAGATCTTTCCCCCTGCAGGCTTCCAGCGGTATTGACAGACCCACGTCTCAGTTAAAATATCCTACATTAGAATTAGATCTTGTGCATTGTTGAGGTACTATTAGTAGTACTCTATTGCTACAAGGTCAATATCCCAAGTTCAATTTGACTTTTGCTCGTGCACAACTTCGCCTCGCCGCTCCGTTGTCTAATAACATCACAAGTCAGAGGTCATCGGTCTTTAATAGGATGATTTTCGTTTGAGTGGGTGGTTAGTAGCAGCTTCTCGTCAAAATCGCGTAGAAGACGAATATTTCTCCTGATCATATTAAGTAACACCGACCGCTATTTTACCCGACCTGAAACTTCGGTTCTGCAAACAGATATCACTGCTAGCTTTGGCCGATGAAATCAATTGAATGTTGTTTCATGTCAACAAATCCTGCACCTTGCGCCTCCATTACTCTAGCAGAGAGATCCAAAAACTGTGGAATGATTGTAAGTATTCGGAAAAAAATGGAAGGAGCGATTAAATTACCATCCGCTCCTCTTGGAGCATATGTTCATGAAGGCAACGGTTTGTGTTTTGCATATGCACCAGCAATGTTCTGATGCTACGAGGACTTAGACCCGGATAAGTTGACACACGCTCGAGATCAAGCGGAGGTGTATTGTTGACAAGACGCAGTTGTTCATGCAAATACAGAACATAATGTTCGAGACATTCTAGATATTGGCGTCTTTTCTCGTGTGATGAAATAGTATCACTGTAAAATATCACTCAAGGTGTGAAGGTCAATTCGTCGAAACACTGCAACTTACGGATTGGTAGGGATGAAACCTATCTCCTCGGCAACTGTACGTTGTAATGCCTTACGTCGACTCTCTGTCTTATTCGTGTTAGGAGCAGCGGAGGTAAGAGGCTCATCGCTACGTCCACTGCTTTGAGACTGCTCGTGCTGTGTCGGGTGAGACAAGGACGAGGAAAGTGTGGTAGAGATTTGAGCAAATGGTATTGAAAGATCTGTAGGAAGTTCCGAGGGGGTTGGTGAAAGAAGTTGCGGGGCATTTGCATAATAATCGAGGATATTGGTATCGGTGGTGGTGGTGCCTGGGGTTTGATTTACAAAAGGGGGGTATGGGACGTGGTGGCCATAGTACGTTTGTTCCACGTACGGTGTATGAATTTGACGGGAGGGGTTTGCTACATGAGGTGGGCCATAGGGGACCGGGACTGGAGCATATAAATGCATTTGTACCTTCATCTCCGAGTAGTCATATGATCGAATAGGTGGGTAGGAATGATTCAACGCAATTGATGTATCTTCAGCTAGGCCGTAGGTCTCTCCCGAATGTTGTCTAGTACCGTTGTGATAGTCTGAACTTGGAGCAGGATGCCAGCTAGTATCGTCAGTGAATTGTTGATAGTATTGAGAATAAAAATTGGCAGATGGTTGTTGAGAGATGGGATACATGTTTGCAGGGATGAGAAATGGGTGAACGGCGAGCCTGATAAGAGGAATGATATTCTAGATAAAGATGACATGTAGACGCAGACGGGTAATTAGACTCAGAAGAAAATTTTGGGTGCCAAAGCGAGCTCCAGGATCAGGTCTAGACGGGCGAGGCGAATGAATGAACGCCAACTCGGATGAAGGCCAAGGTTCAGAGTAATTGAGTCATCGACGGAGGTTGAATATTGCGGTAGATGTAGGGCATGGGAAACGTTTATGGACGCTCGCAGATCAACATTACATAGGTCACATCAAATGAGTCGTAATACCGAAAGGCTAGTCTCTGCTATCTAAGGGTGCGGCGTCAGTTGGAATAAAAGTTAATTTAGTTATGAGGAAGGTCATCACTCAACTGAATGGATCATGTGCAGATGATGTGGCAACGAGATGGTCGGCTCTTTGCGCAACAAATCGAGCTATTATGACGAAAACTTAGTAATGCTGGGTTCAAAGCTGAAAAAAAGGTCTGAGGAAACTTGGCAACGCTTTGTTGAGGTCAGGAACAAAAATTAATGGGGCAAGTTGGAAGTGGAGGTCTTGATAAATTATCAAGGGCTTGATGTTGAGTTCAGAAGCCGAAGGGCTAAACGAAGCGAGATGGTAGTAGTGAGCTTGGGTAGTCGCGGTTGGACTTGAATGCACCAGAAAAACTGCGGCTGAAATTATGTAATGAAACCTAGTAACAACGGAGAAGTTACAAGATTGGCAAACGATGAACGATCAGACACTGTCATTGGCTGACTACGCTACTGATGTAACTCAGGTACTACATATAGAAGTGCCTCCTCAGCTCTTCAAAATAAATCGCCAGCCCGTCGAGATAAACTATCATATGAATCATGAAGGAGACTGTAAATGCCGCAAGTGTCTAGGCAAATTAAAAACACGTTCAGCCTTTCTGACCATTGGATTCGTCATACGTTTGTACATCCCCCAAATTCTTCCAGCCAAATGAATACTTGCAACGTGCCGATAATTACTTGAGACCATTACATAAGGTCAATATCTTTGCTGATCCTAGAATCGCTGCTTCCCCCGCTTTAGGGCTTGGCGAACCTGCCACTGCATAGTACTCTAAGTACTGTCGACGGCCGGCCTAGTGACAATAAAAGGTTTTTTTTAATCGGTGAGAAATACAGATGCCACTGACATCGGTTATTAAGCATCAGTTATTGACTAGGTAATATGTGACACCGAGGAAAGTCGGACGCATTTTTTAGCCTGTCGATGATTGTTAACAATTATATATATTCAATACAAGAGCCTCCAGTTATCTGCATCAGCCAACACCATGTAATGATAATCTAGTCGCTTCAGCTGTAAAACTGCGATCAGCGGTATAGAGATAAACAACGGAAGACTGGCTGACCGCTTGGCCTTTTCCCCGTACAAGCTCCTTTTCGATTATGAAGAAACGTTCAGGCATGACTTTTGCAGCGCTATAGGGTTGTCTAGTCATTAGCAGCAACAGCTGAAGTTCATATATCTTGTTAAAAGGAAAGGGAACCCAGCGTCTGTGCAAGGGCGTTCAGGCGATTGCTCAACGTTGCGAGCTGCTCGAGTTGTATATGATAGACCTAAGAGACTATCATCATAGTAGGCGTAAAAAAATATCCGACTGACCTATCTTAGTTTCTCTTTGTACACAGCGCTTTCATCTCTGACCGTTGAGCGCTCCAGCAACTTTAGTTTGCGTGCCCAGCGCTTTTGAATACAGAGCACAACCAAAATCTACACCCTCACAATTTCCTATCCATGTAGCATCCACTTCTTTCCTCCGCACCTCCATCTGGGACTCAACGGCGTTGGTCAGGGTATGTTGTAACGTTTGTAGTTCATCGTCTTCCAGGACGATTTGTGCTAGGCCGAGTTGAGCATGGAGTGTCGGTATAAGTGAAGTTCTGACATTCAGGTGTGTGTATGGTGTTGATAATGGCGCGCTCAACGTTATGGCATGTTCGACGTGATGAGAGATCATAGATGTGGCATCCACCAAAAGTCGCGGTGATGCTGCAAGTTTGTTTATGTAAATCACGTGATAAGGGCCAGGCATAAGTCTATTGATCTCGCGAGTATCATACTGATGAAGAGCAGAGCTCAGGAAAACAATTGAGTCTACCGAACACAACACGCGCCGATTGCAATTCTACACGTGCCATTTTGTTCATGCCCCAGGGCGCAAGGTTCTCATCTACGATGGTTGGTCCAAAGTCGATGCGCCCATCAGCCTGAAGGATATCGAAAACGAACGATACTGTGCCCAGAAACATGAAATTGGACATATACGTATCTTTTTTCGCCAATGTTTCAAGTACGAAAGTGCATTGTACCCCAGGTTTGAGACTGTCAAAGCTGAATCCAATGGCGAATGTGATGGGAACGCACTAGTAAACAATAAGCTCGTCAAACTTACTGCCGACTTCAGCGTGGCAGCACGCTGTCCCTTGGCCAGTTGAGCCTGGCTTGGATGCCTGATCTACATCGGCGCTCTTAGGATGATTCCAGAATGACTGCGCCAGCATGGCTGCGCTTCGTTCGAAAGACAAATGTAGTGAATTGGCACTCATTAACATAACATTACCGACTCCCGCGCCCAGACTTCCTCGGAAGAGATCTATCGAAATCAAGTAAGAGGCGATAGCGAGTTTGTTGGCTGTCAAACTGGTTGTCGGCAAACACCGTAAAGCACCTTCCAGCTTCAAGTTGGCAATGTTCTTTCTAAAGCTAGGAACTGAAGGCAAATTTAGCACCGTACGTCCGTAAAGTACCTCCTGCCGGTGTACGTCATCCTGCTAATCTAAAAATGCATGCTGATCCAGCCCTTCTGAAGTTCTTCAGGACAGGTCTATTCATGTTCTTGTTCGCTTCCACTCAGGAAGGAGTGCCCATGGCGTCCCGATGGAATAAGTCATCAGCAACCCTGACATACAATACAAAATGGCTGAGTTGAAACTAATCTCGCTCCGTCCAATTTTCTGCGCGCAACCCAACATGGCTAATACGTCTCATTGCTCGAATGACAGGTAAGCCACTATGTGCGATGTGCTCAATTCACTGATTTGGAGCGCTTGTATTCAGCAGCAGCGAAGATGATTTTGATATCGACGAGGGTTTCTTGTCGAGTCCTGACGATGAAAGTAGTCCATTCAATCTAGACGATGTCCCTTCAGGAGTTGAATCAGAAGACCCTCTGCAACAACGAGAGGTGTTCGATGGTATCTTTCTTGCTCGCGAAGGCCAAGACAATACCGGCCCTACGTGGGAGCAGACTCCCATCTGTAACATGCCTCTCTCTGCCTTTGAGAGATTGTTTCGCAGGAAGGACAAATCTAGCGCTGCAAGCTCCTTACTGCGCCGCACCAACCTCTGTATTGATCCTCAGTTCACCTATGCCTCTGACGACAGCAGGTTGCTATGGGATGCATCTAGACATTTCCTTGACTTCGTTCTTGTGGTCTCAGGCAACATGGGCCTGGATGCTTTCCTCCCCAATACAATTTCTGATCACACATTCACCGTCACTCTAGACTTCCGCTCGCAAACCAAGCAGTTCAGACCCAAGTTTGGGAAGCTCGGTTTTGACCCTACAGGCTCTATGATGGCAATTGGGAACGGCAGTGCCTGTGAGCTGTGGCTAGGATTTTGCCCCCTTGCTAACGTAGAGGACCTCTCTGTGGCTGATGAGGCTCCTCTGCTCAACGAAAAGAAGCACGGCGACACGCGACTGTCATCCCGCCACTTTCGCATGGCTGTGATGTTCATGGCCTATGCATTAGCAAAAATACCTACCATGCCTATTCACTTAATGCATACGTATGGTACTGACGAGGACTTTTCTTCATGGAAAATCAAAGATGTTACGAACCTTTAGTAAGTTTGAGTTCTATTTCGCTCATGGATTTCCATGCGTTTAATTCAATAACTGATGCACTTGCCTATATTTAGCGCAACGCCCACTCTCACCCTTCGTCTCGATGATCTTAAGTCGCTTCACCAAATCATGGTCTCGGCGTGGGATGCGTGGGTTGAAGAGGCGCCGCCTTCGTGGAAGGTGGATGGTTGGCTGGACTCTCACGTCCCTCTCTCGGTAGCTTGTCGCTATGGGCAGAATCAGCCCATTGCCAGTTCAGACCCCGATGCGCGTAGCGTTGAAGAAAGGAATTGGCAAGTTGAGCGGGAATACTCCAATATTCGCTATCTATCTATGGCCATTGCAACAGATCTTACGTGCGTATCCTCTTGTCTGGACAAAGCGCCTGACAGCTTATTCGCATTACAAACAGCTGCAAACCAGTCCGTAGTTGGCAGGAGGTTCCAAATGAGGAGATTCTGGAAGCGCACAATATTATATATGATTCTCCAGATCCAATGTTCCGACAACCTGCCAACCTGGATGATTTTCCAGCTCGAGATCCCCAGACTCAGAAGGAGAACAACATATATGATGAAGAGGGTCATCGCATTCCCCGTTTTCATGGTATATGTAGCAGCAACACCAAGCCTTGCGGCGTGCTAATTAATCTGGAGACTATTACGGAGTTGTTCTCTACATTCATTCCCGACGATGACAACATGGCGCTCGACCCAGATATCATTTTTGACGATGACACTCGTACTCCTATTGTCAACGTCTATCCTCAAGCATTCCTACGAAAATACGGTCACATACAATGTAACTCTATCTTGCCTCATTTCGCTCCATTCATGTCCAAGATTCGCAATGCTGTTTCGCGCTCGAGTCCCGATCAAAATCAGGATCCATTTGACGGCCAGACTGCGGATGGTGATGCAGACGAGTTCGATCGCTTGCCCTCTGGATCATTACCCACTGTACTCTTCGCTAGTGGTTCCCAGTTTTACAACGAAATTTCCCACCGCATCAGACCATCCGCTGACCTTCACGACGTCCAGCAAGGGCGCATCACATCGGCCCTCTCAGGCGCTTACTCTCACGGTCACGGCCAAACCACGCACCGCATCGTGATGAGGGAATGCAGGCTCAATCTCCCTCACCAACGCTATGACAATAAGATCAAAGTCAACGATATTCCCCGGGCTTTGCGTCTAGAGAACATCTACATTTTTCAACTGGACTCCTTGAAGCGCCATAAGCGCAATGGAGCGTGAGTCATAGCATTAATATCTCACCATGCATTGCGGCGGCGCTAACAATATGCCTCTGCCTTAGCTCCATATATAGAGATATAGTGGTACCCTTAGCCAGCTCTTGGTCCCATCCCACCATATTTCAGGCCCTCCGCCCCCATCTTCTTGTATTGACTTCAGAGGTGCGCTGCTTTTATTCGTGGAAATATGTATATATGCTCACCGCACGCTTTCCTTATACCATACCTTCAGGCATTTCCCCAGGTATACCAGTGGACTACCTACCCCATCACGTCCCTGCTAGAGCGTATTTGGGATCATTTTTCCCCCCTTGTCCAGAGAGGTGTGAAACCTGCCCCTCAAGCCATTGAACTCTGTTCCGTACTTGAACGCGCTTTGGCTTATGCTCACACTGGAAATACCAAGGTAATCGCTACCAGTCTCATGAGGCCTTTGTGGTTGGTTCAGAGTCTGCTAGAACACGGCCTGCCTACCTTTTCCCCCTCTGTGCGCTTTGCTGCACCTCCTTCTATTCCTATTGCGATCAGCCCTGCAGATTGGCCAACACTCACCAACATGAAAGTCCCAGCTATTGCCTCCAAGCGCTCTCAAATTTTGACATACGGCAATAACCACTTTGAGGTTTGTGGTTTCTTGTCTGCTGCGTCGGAACCGCCATTCATCCAGCTTGTCTCCCAGGCTTACAAAGCCGAGTTTCATATAACGCTTTCTGTGAATCAACTCTCTTCCAACGCCTTCCTTGGGTACCCTAGCAATCTCCGCCATGCCATTATCATTGCATTGGTCGCTCTCCAGGTGTATATTGCCGATGTCAAGACCCTTGTCACTAAAGCTGTCACCGTCGCCTGCAGTGACATGGAGGCAGAGGATGGTGGCGATGGGGAACTTCATGCAGCAGGGCGGCGCAAAGGCCTCCGCAAGTGGCTAGCCACTACTCATCCTCTTGGCTATGTTGATAAAGGATACGAATATTTGGTTTCATGCGTGCATGCTAAATCTACGGATCATCATGAAGGACTGCCCAACCCAACCAATGTGAAGCTCTCCGTTCGTGATTTTGCTCAGCTTATCTGCAATATGTCTCGAAAGACCGACCCAGTCCTCGTTGCTGCTCCTCTCATCTCCGGCGGTTGTTCTACCCCTGTCTTCCGTGTCGCCCTGGTCCATATGTGCAAGTATGCCCCAAAAGACTCTCCAACGCATGCGGACAAGTTCCTACACGATGCATTCATTGTCGCCGCTAACCACCTTCATATCAACAACGTTCCGTGGAATCGTCCTGCAGGACCCCGAGGCAGACGGTCCAGAAAGCCTGTTTTTGACTCTTGGGTCAATCTAGGGAAAGCCGTAGATCTGCAGGCAATCAAGCGCAACCACACCCAGTCAGGCAACGCAGCAGCCGAAGCATCCCAGCGAGCCCAGGCTGCTGACTCTAGGGCTGCGTGGTCTGCCGACTCTATCACCCTGCAGTCACTGCCGGATTATATTCTTAGATCCCGACTTCCTGATGAGTTTTCCCTTGAGAGCATCGACCTTGCGGACAACTCATCCTCAGACGGTCAAGAGCCCAGCTCGCGAGAGATTTATGAATGGGTATTTGCTAATTTCAACATCAATAAACCACTGCATCAAATCGCCCTCATAGCTGGCATCTACGTCAGCAGGATCATCCCCGATATCTTCTGGGCCAACTCTGACAAGCCAAAAGCACATGCCGTCACGGATCACATCGCTCTCACAAATGCCATTCGCGCCCTCCCATGGAAGCCTAACGCTAGCGGCCGCAAAGGCTGCAAACTACCCCAGCAGTTCATCGCCATGGTGCCTGCCTACATCCTAGCAGTGTATGATGAAAAAAGCCCTTTGCGCATTCATTGCGACAAGCGCAAGAATTTCCCCAAGCCCTGGAATGCAAAGAATAGTGCAAAAGGGATTGGTCCACTCCTTCTAGTGCGCTTAGGGCTTCTGAGAGCAGTGGCCGGCAGAGTCTGGAAGGGCGGTCCGCCTTTTGAAGATTGGAAGCTGCTCTCCGGAGAAGCTGTAGCTGCAAAACATCGGGAGATCGCGGCATGTCTGGCAGATCGCCAGTATGGACCTTTCCGATTGGGAGTCATGTTCTTGGGCATTGACAAAGCTGTAAGTCTTGGGCGCACATCTCAGACGTACACCATCAATCCTGCAATCTCATCCATCAAGGCCAATAAACGCGCATCAAAGGACGACTCTGATAGCGATGACGTAGAGATCATTGATGTTCGTATGGCCAAACGCTCCCGCTCGACATGACTACTGCAGCCATTCTCGAGCGCTGTAAGTCCAACATCGAAAAGGCTAGGTGCCAGGTGAACTTGACTTGAGTTCCCTGTCCGCATCGTAATAGAGTATTACGTTGGTGGGGAACATGTCGGCAGTATTTCGGTTAGAAACCTATTACATAGTAGCTTCGAAGTTTGAACGAATCGAACTTCCGTAGGACGGTCGCAAATGACTTGGAATAAAAATCTTGAGTCAAAAGCCTGGCCTATGCACTGTACCGATGTGTCGGTCTGTGTGATTATTTTGTATAAATAGTACCCTCCTTTCCATCAGTTCATTGAATTATGCGCAAATGACGAGTCGACACATGATGCATCATGTAACATATGCCACTATACTATGTACCACTGTTATTTTGGTAAAGCCTCGATTTCACATTAATATTTTTGCTTTTCGCAGCATCGGCGAGAATAGTTAGTCTTGCCAGAATCGCACTCTACGGATGAGGCTCAAAGATATAACTTCTCAGTTTCTCAGCTTCCAGCAGCCACACTACTTCAGAAAAGCGACAGACGAAGCATACAACAGGAAACTCAGCCTAGCTCCCCATCATTATCATGCCTTGACGTCAATACTTTCATGTTTGACTTCCTGTCTTGCTTTTCTCACATTGCTGTTGCAGGTTGATGCTATGGGAGGCTTCATCGGAGAGGTGTATGACGACCCACACAACAACTTCTTCCGGGTAAACTCTTGATTCTATGTAAGAGTACTGGTACTGACAACAAGTACTTGGAGTTGTCGCAGCAATCTCTTGCATTGCCATTGCCATCTCCTGGCTTTCATCTCCCTTCTTTGTTTTCGGCTCGCCGCTTGTTGGATGTCGTCTTCCAAACGTGGTTTCTTCAGTCGTCGTGCTCGCTCAAACTTGCCCGTGGAGCTTACAACCATTAAACCCAACGAACCAGTGCCAGAAGCCAATTCGGAAGAAGGGAGCGGTAAAGGTGAGGGCGAACAAAGTGGGCCAGGTGAAATTGACGCAGCACTGTAACAAATTCTAGGGTACAGATCATCTTTCAATCTTGCTTTCAATCCTCCGATTATCCTCGTTAATGATCAACAGATGAGTGTCTGCCTGCGTAAAGGCTCTATAATGTTGTATTCACTTCTCTCGAAATTTACAACCCTTGTCCTCAGTGCTCACACTACTAGTATGCATCTTGCACGTCAGTCCTGTATTGTTGTATTACCTCTAATTTGTTCATCTATGTTGGCTTTCAGACACAGTATGAAGGCATTGTCTCACTGCGTGAAGTCTCCACTTCACTCAGTCAAGCTCCATCCACTCTCTATACTCTGCACCACCACGTCAAGCGTCAATCCCCAACCACAGCATGTCAGAAGCCTCGTTTAGGCTGGTCGAGCACCACTCACACCACGACAAGTTCTCCCAAACACCTTCGCAGTCTCTGTACTGATATCAATATTCACACTCTGCCGCGTCAAGGCCCACTATCAATGCTGCATCAACACAGCACATACTGCGTTAGTGCCCAGTTGTGCCGCGTCAAACTTTATTCATGCCCCTATGGCCTTGAGAAAAAACCATTATCGTATCATGGCCTTTGTGAATCCTTTGAAATACGGAGTGGCACTTTTTATAACCATCCTCTAGGAATCAATCAAACATATATTCAACTTTTTTTATCCCAACAAGACAGAAAATCAAAACAGAGTCGGCACTCGCATGGCAAAAAAGACATGTTTGCCTGGGTGTCATTACTGGGTCCAGAGGGAGGAAAAGAAAATAGTCATTGGCTTATGTACCTAGTTGTACAGGTCCCTACAGCGAATAAATCAGGAATGGTTGTGAGCTCACCCAACGAACTCGAAGTCGAATGTAGAACATATAGGAATAGCGCGTCAAGGCTCGTCACACGCACGGCACGCCTCGTCAGACGCGCATCACAGCCGCGTCAAAACAACAATCATGAACCTGATGGACGCGGCATCTCTGGACCGGATCGTCATATGATGTTTGGTGCCAAAGCGAACTCCAGGATCAGGTCTAGACGGGCGAGGCGAATGAATGAACGCCGACTCGGATGAAGGCCAAGGTTCAAAGTAATTGAGTCATCGACGGAGGTTGAATATTGCGGTAGATGTAGGGCATGGGAAACGTTTATGGACGCTCGCAGATCAACATTACATAGGTCACGTCAAATGAGTCATAATACCGAAAGGCTAGTCTCCCCTATCTAAGGGTGCGGCGTCAGTGGGAATAAAAGTTGATTTAGTTATGAGGAAGGCCTGGATCATGTGCAGATGATGTAGCAACGAGATGGTCGGCCCTTTCAACCTGAAATGAGTCAAAGTCATGAATTCGCCAATGGCACCCACCGTTGAATGAAACTTTGAGAAAAAAGACGCGGAACACTGAAAGAACTGGACGTGCAGTCGACGATGGTCGGGCATGCAATGTCCGAGTCAATGTCATAGAGTCCAGAGTCAATGATACGGTCGTGAGAGACGTGCAGTCGACATGCAAATGTCGACTTCATGTTCGACGCTCTCGACGTCAAACGCTAAGCGTTCGACGACGATGGAGGTTGAGAAGAAAAGAGGGACCACCATTATTCACCTAATGGGTGGTTATCCCGCCAGATAGAAGGTAAAAGGTAAAAGCGAATGGAATTTTGAGAACAAAGACGCGGAACACTGAAAGAACTGGACGTGCAGTCGACGATAGTCAGGCATGCAACGTCCGAGTCAATTTCATAGTGTTCATAGTCAATGATATGATCATGAGAAACGTGCAGTCGACGATAGTCGACATGCAACGTCCACTTCATGTTCGACGGTCTCGACATCGAACGCTAAGCGTTCGACGACGGTAAAAATATCCGTTCAGTTAGAAACGCTAGGCGTTCAACTGCGTGCCGGAGGCGAATCTCAAACGCTAGGCGTTTGTTGGTACGTTGACGCCGAACGCTAAGCGTTCGAAGACGACGATGGAAGTTCAGAAGAAAAGACAAAGATTATTCAATCTACGTGTGGCGTTACAATTGCCGCATATAATTGCGGACTTTGAATGATGGTGTATGGTCGATTGCCGGCACCCGGCACGCTTCAACTTTGATTGTATAGTAGTACGATGCGAGGCAAAGGACAGGAAAGCAGTGATTCAAAGGATTGCCTAGTGGTAGTCAGCGGGTAACGCGATCCATGCTTATGAGGTCCGATTCTTAGACTCGTGGTTGACCATCGAATTCTGAAAAGACATTCACTGAATTCACGAACCTCGTTACCACTTGTCACTGCGTCCTCTAAATCGTCAGGATATTCGCTCTATGTCTGACCTTCTGTGGGGTGAATCGGAGGGCAGACAAAAATTGTCATGGATATGGAATATGCGTGGCGCTGCAGGAAGTGAAAAGGACGATAACGGTGCTTTATAAGGTAAGTGCGATACCACAAAATGCTTCTCTTACTGACAGTGCAACATATATGAAAATTGAGTGGTGTGGGCACGTGCAATGCGCTGGGGGGAAGAAGTGGAGCTGCTGCAAGAAGAAATGCGGCGTATATTAGCATTTCTGAGGTGGGAAGCAGGGTGCTGGGAGAGAAGGAGAGAGGACGCTGTACCAGCCAATGCAGAACATGAAGATGGCTGTGTGGCGTATGCAAAACGTCAGGCTGACTTACGCCGAAATCTCGCGTCGTCGTTTGAAGCACGTTGGGCAGAGACACTGGCCCTTGTAGAAGTAGATTGATTAATGAATTAGTATACTATTGAACATGACGCGTTGTAACATAAACGGAATGAATCGGGGCGGGAAGGGATCAATCAGCGACGCGCCATATTGAAGGGCAGGAGGATGTACGAGCCTAGAAAACGTGATGCATCAGTGAGAAGGATGCATCAAAGGGCGGGAGGGACGCAATGAGCAATGCGCCATATTGTGAGACGGATGCATCAAAGGGCGGGAGGAAGGGCGGGAGGGACGCATTAGCCTAGAAAACGCGATGCATCAGGCAGGAGGGATGCATAAACCTAGAAATGCATCAGGTATTAGTACCGTAAGGTAAGAAGATGCATCAAAGGGCAGGAAACGCGATGCATCAGGCAGGAGGGATGCATGAACCTAGAAATGCATCAGGGATTAGTACCGTAGGAGAGGAAAGAGCGATAATTCACAAATGCGACTTCAAGTCCAGACAGAAGCTCTAAATATAATTGAGTACTACAAAAATTCATAACATGTAGAGACGCCAGGCTACCATCTCCCAGTTCCTTTTTGTACACATAGTCAAAATCAAGTCATTCGAGCCTTCTTCCCTTGATTTATTGGCGCAAGCGATGTTTCATTTTGCGGTCTGGACCTCTTGTGCTTCAGGAGGTCGGGGAGCGGACAAAGTTCTATACCTAATTTCTGAGCACAACATTGCGCTTTTCGGAGATATTTGGCAGCTTTTGAATGCATATCCTCCAGAAGAATGTCGCTAAGCGTTAGCAAGGGATATTCCTTCTCCGCTGTCACATAGTTTCCCTGGATATCGCATGCGAAAAAAGCAATATCACTGCAAACTTTCTGGCACGTTTCTGAAATGCACTTCTGGCACGTCTTCTGGAGTTCTACATAGTCGATGAAGAAGTCTCGGCGCTTCGTATGGCCGATCGTATCAGGGAAGGCGACGTGGTACTGGTTCCACTGAGTTTGTGCATCGAAGACATTAGAATCGTGGCTGTTTGCCGTTCCCATGTCCGTGTGATAGAAGAAGACCCAGGTGAAAACCCACCATACAGATTCGATGTCGTGCAGGAAATTCATGCGAAATGGAGGTGCGTCCGTTGTACCGCTTTGGGATAATGGGAGGCGCGGGAAGAAAAGGTATTTCTGACTTTCTACTTCCACCGCCATAAAATGCCTTGTTCCCTGTAGACGAATTAGCAGCAAAACAGATCATCTTCAAAAATTCTTACTGTTCGGACATCATGAGAAATATTTGAATCTATCCTTTTCGCGTACTCGAAGTCACCCAACTTCCCCACACCCCCGACCCGAATTACGTTCCCAACACTGAAATCACGATGAACAAAACCTGATTTGTGCAGATAATACAAGGCTAAGGTTGAATAAGCGACAGAGGAAAGGAGATGGACAGTGATTTGCTCACCCTTCAGCGCGTCGGACAAGCAACTCAGAATGTCGACCAAAGAGGTGACATCCTTGAGAGCAACTCCAACGTCATGGAAGACAGTGCGAGTATGGACTCTGCGTGGGATGCTAGTGTCCTTGTCCCGAGGGTTGTCAAAGCGCGGGCAAAGCAAGTCAAACGGCCGACCTGAGTCGGGTATGTCGCCTGTGCTAGGTAAATGTGGTGTTGCGGAAAGGATGGGATTGGCATCAATGGACACCCACACCCTTGTATGGCTATGCTCTTCTGCAACTGTCAGGTTCAGCGTCTCGTCTGGGGCATCATCGATCGTGACATCCTCCCAAAGCCGGACTTGAACGAAGTGATTCTTGGCATCCACCAACTCCTCCGGCGACAGCCTCTCTGCGCATGAAGCCAAGATGTTCTCTAGTATCTTGCCCTCCGATAGACGTCCAAAATCTCTCCACGAGTCTTTGACGGCAACCTTATTTCCCTCGGCGTCTGTGGCTTCGTACACGCGAGTTCCACGCCCAACCATAGAGTCTGCGCCGTAGGTTGCAAGTTCACGTGTCGTGGTGAACACTTCATCCCTGATAGTGAACTTGTATCGGAATTTCTCCCCATCGTGGATCCGCTTAACGGTGGGGTCCCATCCGAGCTCTTTCATAAAAGAAGATGCAGACGCAGATCCAAGAGCGTAAAAGAGCGAAATAACACTATCCACGTTCTAGGCCTGTTAGCACCTTGACACACAGTGGGATACGTTTGCGTACCTGGAAGAAGTTGATAGGTTGAGTAACCGCAAGGAATGCACGATTGGTGAGCCACAGTCTCAACTGCGTGCCCTCGATTGTGATACCGAACGCAAAACGACGACAAATATCCTCGCGCATGATACTGTGAAGGCTCCAGATTATCTTCTCTTCGTCCTAGAGCAGGCTTTGTGAGCGGACGTCAACAAAATCTGTAACGGCTTACATCTCGAAGAGACTCTCTATCCTGTGCCTTCTTGAACTCGAATGGCACAGCAATATCGAACCAATGTATCTTGCGCTTGTTTTTTTCCTTGCTAAGTACAAGGTATCCATCAGGCCTGGAAGTATTGTTGCGCTCCGAGAGTGGTGTTACGTTTGGGTTCGCTGCAAAGGACGCTCTGCGATTCGGGGTTTCAGCCAAAATTCGATCAATGATGCGACCGAGGGGCTCAAACACGTTCTCTTCAGACCCTTTCGATGCGGTAGGTGGCGTAAAGTCGTCCATCGCAAGCCACTTTCGTCGTCAGTGAGAATCTTGCTCTTCGTCAAGTTGTTGCGTATGCGCTGCAGATCCTGCAAGGGAGGCAAGCCACCAACGCGTTTCAAGAGGCAATCGAATGGAACCTGCAGATACCTTTGTAAATCTGCGAGAACAGCGGCGCGGCCTAGTTTCAGATCCCCCGTGCGATAATTTGCTCCCGAGGTATGACGAGAGACTGCAACAGTATCTGGCGGTAGCGTTTGTACGTTACGCAATGGTGGTGTATGAGGGGCTTCAGGCTGCATGGCTCTAATTCAACGAGGCAAGTAGTAAGGACGGATTTGCGCGCATCAACAACTGGACGATTATGTAATCAAGGGTGAGCGATTTTTGGACAAGAAGTAGGTCAGGTACCTGTTTGGACCAGAGTCACGGTGGTTTCATATATATGTATACTAGCTGCTTGGCGCCTTGGTCAAATATCATGGAGTAGAGGAATAGTTTAAATCCCAACGACTTTAGTAAGACTGACCTTTATTTTCACTGTCTCGCTCGTCTCCAGTTTCCGATCATACTGGTACATGAGACGACTCGGGGTTTGTTCGACTAACATGTGTGTGCCGGTGAAAAAAAATACAATGTATGATATAAAGGCGACTGCAGTCAGATGGAGGAAGATTTAGAAAGGAAAGAAAAGAAAAGAGGGGGGACGATTTGCCGCGCATCCAAGCTTATATATATAATCCACCGTTCATGTAACGTACGTACGCGTGATTGAGAAGGGGGATACGAGTCATAGTATAATAGAGTCACATCGGAGATCCTCCGAGTCCGTCCTCGTACTTCCTTCTTCATGAAGCACACATCCGGTTCCTTGATCCGATCGATAGCATATCGAGAGACAGTCCGAGGAAAGATAAATTTGTTATTGATTAAATTTGTTATTGATATGAATCAAACCGTCAGTCAAGGCTGGATTCAGGCCTGATCTACTCGACGCGCAATGTCACCGGTTAACATAGCTAGTAAATCTTAAATACTTACATGTCCGGGTTTGATGGTCCATGGTAACCAATCATACTAGGTCACAATTGGTTCAAGCGGATATCTTGGGGCATCAAAGAGATTACACTGGTGCTATGCAAGGCTTTCTCGTGTCTACTACGTAATAGTACTGTAATCGTAATATCGGTAAGTATCGTAGGGTAAAGTAAAACTTCATAGTGGAACCTAAGGTAATGAGTTATCCAGGTTCGGACCCATCTCTCACACACGACAACCTTCGAGACAAATATATCTCACAAGCTGCTTGGTGGAATGGGCGTGTACACCGCAGCAGTGATAGTTTTCACCGCCTCTTTCGAGTGAGGCAGATACCTCATCGCTAGGTTCGCCTCAGCCCTATCCATCGTCATCACATTCAGTTCAAAGGTAACCAAAACAAAAGGAGAACTCACTCTCTCGGCATGTCCATAGAACTACGAAGCTGCGTAAACGTATCGTATGTATATTTCGAAAATTGGGATCCGTCTGTCATGGGGTTCAGTGTCAGCGACATTCTCTGAATTCTCAGGTGGAGTGGAAATATCACAGCCTGACTCGCCCACTCCCGCAAACGGTAGTTCACTCACTGGCCGATAAAAGTAGGTGAGCGCCAATTCAAGCATGACGTCCATACTGCCAATAACACACCTGCGAACTGTTGCAAGGTGTCGTTGAAAACAATACCACCGCTCCGTGTTTCCGAAATAACTGTTGTACAAAATTTAATTGTAATTGTTAGCATAAACCGACCGTCATCAACTAAGTGAAACATACGCCGTTGCTTCAAGCGCTTGTTGTCACTAAAAGCGTACAGGACTAGCGGATGAGATCTTGTTGCGACAAATCAGTCGACGAGTGAGATATTAAGAGAAGAGCTTACCGTGCATTAACAAAGTTGATTGCCTGATCAAGAAAATCCACGGGCACGATAGGCAATATTGGGCCAAAGAGTTCTCTATAGATGCCATGCTATCAGGAACGTATTTATAACAACAGGCAATACTGACTCTTCTAGCAAGGAATCGCCGTCTGCAACATTCTTGAAAATGGTGAGTTCGAGTCTCTTCCTCGCAGCGTCAGCGCGACCCGGAGGAACGACTTCACCCTTTGTGCGGGAAAGAAGTGAAGTGAGGCGATTGTGGTGCAAATGTGACACGATACTACCAAACAATGGCGAGTCCAGCGTACCATTTGGGAAGAATGCGTTATAATGCTTTGCAATGCCTTGACCAGCTCATCCTGCTTGTCCCGCTGTACGAGGACATAGTCAGGTGCCACGCAAATCTGTCAGAATTTCGGTTCAGTACGAGGAGTACCCCCAAATTGGTCAACATCGACTCGCCTATCCTGCATTGTGGCACTTGCCCCACAAGATCCTCTTTGCGGCCAGATCGACATCATAGGCCGAGTCGATAATGACAGGACTCTTTCCTCCTAATTCCAGTGTCAGTGGCGTCAGGTGCTTAGCTGCAGCGCTGGCAACGATCCTAGCGACCTTGCCATTGTCCGTGTAGAAAATATGGTCCCATTGAAGCTCCAGAAGCTTTGAAGTTTCAGGGATACCACTGTTAACGATGCGGTACATATTTGGGTCGAGGTACTTCGGGACTATTTCCTCCAAGAGCTGTGAGAAGGTAGGGACAAGCGCTCAGAGGGTTTTAGTACGGCAGTACAACCTGCTGCGATCGCTCCAATAAGAGGTTGGAAAGAGAGCATCATAGGGAAGTTCCATGGCCTGTTTAAGTAAGACGTCAGAAGGTGAAATTGAGACAGTATTTTCTTCCTCACGAGATTATCAACACAGTGCCCTTCGGAGCCTTGTATATCCTGGAACATGCGCATATTACTATCAGTCACATTAATGGATGATCCAATCACTCACGTTGGGTTCCATGGTTTCTGCCGATCAACCACCTCAGGATGTTCAGGCTTGGCCCGCTCTGGGAGCCGCTCTGCACTCTTCACGGCTCTATCAATAACGTTGCCCAATTCATTCGACAGGGCTTCTGTTTTTGGCTTTCCGAGGTCTTTCCATAGGGCATCGCAAACGAGCCCGCGTTCATTCTGCGCCATGCGTGCAAGCTGGTATAGCTGGTGCTGACGCCAGGGTAAGGGACGCGTCAATCCGCTACGGAAGGTTGCTTGAAGAGCCCATCTCTGATCTTCACGGCTGATTTAGATCATACGACGAGTGCTGAACAGACAGCACTTACTTTTGGAATGGTATTAACGAATGTCGTCATCTTTTAGTCGCAGAGTAATCGATGCAGTGAAAGGGAGGTTCAAGTTAAAGACTCGAGAAATACTAGCAGTTTTATGTAGAGCAACACGTTTCGTTCATCCAAAGCCGGTCGACGGGAAATGGGACTACTGGTTGTGATAACATACTATCAAAAAATAACTTCCAAGTCCCGGTCGCAGTAAGGCCGATGCGAAGCCTCAAGTACTTTCAAAGTAGGTGTTAGGTATGACTCCACAGCTATCGACCCTCTCTTCGTACCCTGACATGTTAGCAACGCAAAGGGTCTTGATTGAAAGAGCTCACGGTAAGCATGTTTCATCGACGCCAACGCCACGCGGTATACACGTGACCACGCGGCCTCTCCTCCGATACCTTGTCTTAGACTCGTGACCAGCCCGTCTAATGAGGCAAGCCGTCGATACTAAGTTGGGCTTGACAACGATAGTCTTTTGGAAGCCAGTCATGTTGGCCACACATCCGCTCTCTAGAATCAAATGACACAAAATGTCGTCAAGCTACCATTACTTCCGTGGACTGTTCGCAGCGTTCTGTCAATGTCCTCATTTGGATACGCTCAGAATGTTGATTGATGCCACGAATATTGACGTTGACCCTACAACGGAGCCATTATCATCTCGACATACATCGCCTCAACTAGTATTGGATGTACGCTTCGCTAGTAAGGTCGTGGATACAGAGGCTGTCGCTTGTATCATCTTCTCTACGCTTCCTTGCGTCGACAAGGTCTACCACTCCCCGTATTCCAGCCACGCGAATGCGTGGCGCGAGGTTCGGAACTATCTTAAAGATCTCAAATCTTCCGCAGTCGTTGAGAGTCCTTGATTCGAAAATGCAGCTGCAGGGGCCTGAATCCGTATTCAGATCTGCTATTAGGAGTTGTCATCAATCTTTAGGATATAGGAAGTGGAAACGAGCGATGGAGATCTGCGATGAACGTATTTACTGTAGGTGATCTATACATACTCCACGATTTGACTTCAGACCATACCGTATGCATAGACTCAAGCAATAATAACAGATCGCGAGAGGCTTGCGAGCGTTGAATGGTCAGCCAACGTGACTAGGCCGAAGGTTGTTTGTTGTACAATGTTCTACTGTACTACTTCGACTATGCATGTGGTATTTGACGTTCAACTGATGCTATTTTCGTTGTTCTCTTCGGCCTGACAGTCAACGCTGGGGTGCCAGCAATAAACCTCGCCTCGCCTCAAATCGTATCATATCGGCATACAATGTTTACATGCTGCTCGTGAACATTCTCTGGTGGATGTCAGTGAATATGTTGACTTTCTTCCTCGCCAGCTCGCCTTCAAGCCTTTCCATTTTGTCGCAGGTGTTAGCGTTATTATATAATATCAGAGGCTATTTCTATAAGTAAGATCATTGAAAGGGCAGGTGCCGATTCGGAGCCTACCGGAGAGTAGCACCAGCCGCGAACCGGAACTCAGCGGCTCAGCCCTGAGCCGATCATCGCGCGCGGAGGCGTGATTAGACTTCGGCTATTACCGGCCAAGTAACCATCGTGAAGGCCTTCTCCTTCGATTGAACTTCGCGAGGACGCTTGCATGTACAACACTTGTACTGAAAATCTTGATTGACCAAGTAAGGACTAGTACTACAAGGAATTATTCAAATGAATGAAGCTAATTGCCGATGCCATTGATGGGCCTGATAGTTCTCGAAAGTACCGGAGGTCGGATTGCCTCATCCCACGTAATTTAGCTTCTCTGGTCGTTCAGATTCTCTACTCGTTCAAATCTCGTTTGTGGAAGCGCTCCATAGCACATATATCTGATTCATATGTTCCTCTCATCCTCCCCTTACTCTTTCATCCCCTACCATGAACGATACCCTCTCCGTCTTAACTTCACATTTCATTGGTTAGTATCATATTTCATATTTTCATGACTTCCTGCTGACTGCTATCAGGAGTCATTATCTCCAGCATGTGAGCTTATTGCGGTCGATCCTGACTTTGTTTATCATGATCTTTTTACTAGGTTCTATGGCTTTGCTCTTGCCCAGACCTGGTGGTACTTTCGAACTTATCCAAAAGACAGATGGTCTATGAAGGCCTTGGTAAGCACCGCATATCATATGTATATCATCCCCATTTGCAAATCTCCAGCGTCTTTTTTAGGTAGCCTTTCTGTGGTTAAGTTTGTCACTTGAAACTAATTGGTTTGTACTGACTCATATTCCTTAGGGCATTAGACACAGCACAACTCGCCCTTGTCGCCGCATCAATATATCACTATGCCATAGTTTGGCAAGGCGACATCGCAATGTCATCGCATATATCTAAGTATGTCATTTCGCACTTGTCATTCTATTCATATTCATTTTTGACCAGAACGTTTGAGGTGGGCTTCTCTTGTTTCATGATATCATGGCGTCGTAACCTCTCATTACTACAGGCATCAATGGGAATTACTGTAGGTTGTCCAACATCCCTTTTAATCATAAGCATTCTCACTCTATCATAGTCAATAATAGCTTTTCTCGTGCAATTGTACGTCTGTTATTTTCCTTTGTGGCGATGAGCACTCATTCCACTTTCCAGAACATATGTTTACCGTATATGGAGACGTGAGGTCTATACTAACAGTCTTGAGAATCTACGCTCAAAACTCTCTAGTTAGCTTTGGAAACACTCTAGTCACATTTTTCATAGTAAGTTTAGGAAGTCTGCATTCATGTCCCCATTTACTCGTAGCGCTGACACACCGCAGGTCCTTTTGGCATTGGTTGCACTAGGTAAGAACAATCTATCGTCAGCCTGACATAGTTGATTGATAACTCACAGGATCAGGTGGAGGTACGCTCAGTTTCTACTCTATGTCATCTTACTCGAACTGGTCACAGCAATGGTTGTCAAAACGTGAGTTTTCTTGGTCCAACACTGGACTAATTGACACTGGCATTTCTCCCAGCATCCACGATCCTCTGTGGGATAGCACTCGTGTTAGCAACGTAAGCTCACCTTCATATCTCTTGGCAAACTTTCACACCTCACGCTACCCTCAGCTGCCCGCTTCTAGTTTTTACTTGTCTTTGATGGCATGCGACTTCCTCATTGCCGCTACGCAAGTGTACTTGTTTCATAAGTCCCGGAACGGGAGAGGAAGGTTCGTCCTGTCCATTGTTTTTTAGTCTTATGGGCTCATTTTTGTCCAGACTCGGCGGTCTCATCAGCAGATTGACTGTGCTGGTTGTCAATGTGGGCTTGATAACTACGTAATCGTGTCCCCATACAGCGCTGTTTCCACCACTGACTCGTCATTTCAGTATAGATGTCACGCTATTTCTCATACTGGTACGGATCTCGACGGAAGAGGTTATCCCACTCACAATCTCTCCCTTTCAGTTTCTCGTCTGCCCCCGCAATGGTGCCTTTCTCGTCCCATACACCCTCATGAGTCACTGTGCGCCCCTCCGCCGCTTTACCTTCTATCACATATTTATCCCGCATTGCAGGCTATCTAAATAGTTTCCTCAGCGTGTAAGTCTATCTTCCCACCTCAATAACCAAAGCCTCATCCCCACAAGTCTTAACTCTCGTCTTGAGCTGCGGGAACTGGCCGATAACAACGAGGTAGGCCATCTAGTCCTTCTCTGGTGCTGACTGTACCTGACGCGGCGCCTTCACAGTATGCTTGTCCCAGCATCTACACCATTACTTCAGAGCTGGCATGATGTGAACTTCAGTTCCCTCTATAGAACCCTCTTGTAGGATATAGACATTGCACCGTACATTTATGTTACTGCAACTTCCTCAGCGAAAATTGTTCAAACTCTCTGGTCATCCATCAGTGTTAGTGCCCTCTTCAGCAAATACTACTCCAGTCTGCACCATCGTCATTTGTCTCCCCTCTGGCAGTCATCAAGACCGACTGAAAGTAGCTTTACCAGACGGACACAAATTGAGCTGCTGGAGGTTAAGAAGCCGAAACTCGACATTTTGTACGCTGAGCCATGTTTAGACAGACTTTGGTTTGTTTTTCCAGAAGGACAGCGGTATTTATTTGTCTCGGTGGCTCACCATATTCTGCGTCTAGGGTGTAAAGTACGATGAGCGGCCAAAGTCACTCTATGCCAACCCAGAACAAGCTTTCCTACTAGTAGATACCGTAGTCGCACAATGCTCAAGGCCTCTGGTGGAATGTTGTCATTCATTATCGCGTCATCCTCCAAGAACGACAGGTCTCCACCTCATATTCTTATCTCAAACGGAGCTATGATTGCAGTATCTGAAAAAGCAAGCGCGTGTCAATATTAGCCGCAGGATTCTCGTAAAGCCAGAAAGCCCAAAGAATAAGAGCTGTGTTGATGAGATGGACCGATTCACGACATGTTGAGACATACTCTGACATATCGAAGTAAGGCATAAGAAGGGGTTGAGCGATGAGCGTGCCACTCGCCGGCGGTCAAAGCCAAAAGTAAAAAAAAAAACCGAAGATCCTGCATCGTCAACCCAACGCTGAGGATTAAACTTGTGCGGTTCTGTGAAAGCCTCAGGATCGTTTGCGATAGCCCTAAACGACGGGCGTCAGACATGAAGGTAAGAGGACGGAACTGATTGCCTACTGGACAATGGTTGCCAATAACAGTTGCACCTGCGGGAATGATGTAGTTCTTCCAGATTATGACCTTAATCGCGCGATGGAAGATCCGCTGCGGAAGAAGTCCGAATGGACCGGGGTCGGTTTCGTCTAGCAACGCAAGAGGCGCAAAAGAGTCCTGAAACAAGTCATAGCCCAGCTCCAGTTCCGACCCAGCTCCATAAGGAAGTTCCAGTTGTCACACTGCGCAGCTTGCTTAGTTCAGGAGTGAAAAATAGCGATGGTAGACTCACATTCATCTCGAATTTCGTGGAACTGTATCTGTAGAACAGTCACAAAAAAAAATGTCGTCGATACTCGTATAATTTGATATCTTGGTGGCCGCCGTTTGAGATGGCTACGTTGTGAGCTCAAGGTGTGTCTGATATTAAATGTCGGATGCTCATTCCTCGAGGATGACTCCTATGGTCTATCATGACTCGATGAACTAACTGAAGTGCGGGAACATGTAAGGTGACAGAAGCCATGCTGAGGATATACCAACGACATATAGCATCACATGCGGTCCAAACAGATGCAGTCTCAGAACGGAGACACGGAATCAACAAGAGGCAGCAGGGTTTATCATCGAGTGCGATGTAGATGTGGAAAGCCCATGGCGAGGATAGCAAGGTAAGTGATTTGCAAAGAGCATCTCGCGACGAAGCCAGTCACGGCGTGAATACTTGTGAATGTAGACCGCAAGGTTGTTGTAGTGGTTTCTCCAACAATAGTGGATGTCCCCGCCGGTGGTGCGTTTAAAGTGTCAGATTGCGGACGAGGACGCGGCGGTTGCACATGCATTTTCTGAACCAACGCATTGACGGTGCGATGCCTGAAATATTTGTCATTAACATCCTGGTTCTAAGTTGGTGAAAACTTACAAATTCATGTGCTTCGAGCCGCGAAGACGTCAATGATTACTTCAACTTAGATCACTGCCAGTGCAATGTAGGCTCGTGATTAGCCTGGCTTATCAACGTTGTGGTCCAGATGAGTCCAAGTGCGATGTACGCGTGGTATACACTAGCGGAGCACGTCAGTGATGGAAACAGGTGCAACACGATGACGAACATACCTCAGTAGTGTCAAGACAGTATTGAGATGTTCGGAAGATGCGAGAGGGCCTTTGAACTTGGTGCTTATGTACTGTAAGTGGTTAGCCAAGGTAGCCTGGAGGATCGTCGTGCAGAGGTAGCACATGGTATGGTAAAGAAATCAAGAAGCCGCCATGACGCGTGGTATTAAGAAGGTGAATATGATCAGGATCATGACATAGCGCACGTACGAAAATAGTAAGGGATTATCGAAGAGCACCCAACATGTGGGATTGTTGTAGGGCTCGTCGTCGATCCGAGATTAAAGTGCCTCGAGCCCTCTGACGTTGCAATGAGGATGCAGCGAGGTGTTGAATTTCTAGCCAACCGGCCACAAGATATTGAATATTGCAAGGTCTGAGCGTGTTAATCTGGTTTCATCATGAAAATGTTGCTCCGAGTCGCGTGCTTTGACAAAAAATATCTCATGGATGAGTCCAATTGCAAGAGGGTTGCGCTAAATTATGTAATTTTAGAGATTTGAATTACCGCCGTGACTCTCGAGGCATGAAGTTTGTCCCCCAGGCTATACAAACGCTCAAAACTCAAATTTGCCAAGATCAAACTCTGGAAATATTCAGAATCGAGTCGAATCATCCAGTCCTTGAACGACGAATTGCGGGCCAAATACCATGCTTGCTTCGAATTCCCTGGGGCCTGGACCTCACGATATAGAATTAGCAATGTCTTTCTCCATTCCATCATCAAGGTTTGACTGGGAGAGATTAGGACCTCACCCTGAACTCACTTTGCGACGAGGTGTTGATCCTCCAGCCAACTGGTTCCTACCCTCCGTAAAAATATACATTTCAACTGTCTCCACCGGTCTATCAGTCCATCTTCCACCTCGTCAGCGGCTGGTCGGGCGTAATGCAACAACCTGTGACATACAACATTTCTGAAGGTCTGATTCAGTGTTTACACCGTGATAGAGCTCAAGTTGATTTGCACTTTAAAAATTTTCAACACGAACCAAGTCCATATCAATTCGCAGCTCCAAAGTTTTTTTTTCTTTCCATTACATCCGTTCGAAATGTTGCATTCATATCGTGATGCTTTTCAGACCTTTCCCGCCTAGTATCGGAAGGGATCGCCTCCAGTCACGCCTGATGCTGACCGTTCTTCAGAGTTCCATCGCAGACCTGGCTCGAAGCACCGACAGAAGTTGAAATGCCAGCTGGTATCCCAAACAATCAGTGTCAGATCGGATGGTGATAAGGAAGCTTCATCACTGCCTTTAGTTTGGGCGAGTGATTATTCACGTTTCATCTGGCGCACAAAATCGAACATTAATATTGGTACAGGTTGAAGTCCGGGACAACATTATCCCGCCTCATGCTGTTCCATTTACATCGGATGGTCGTGGTCCTCTTTTCATTGCCAGAGCTCATCTAGAAGTAAGTCTTCTCATGCAATTACACTATAAATTGCGACTCATGAATACAGGGAACATTTTGTAGTTCTGTTCCATCAGGCATCATCGTGCTCATTAATGTCACCAGCGACAGTTCTAGGTAAGGCTGGTCCTCAGCTCACTGGCGGTGCCATCGTTAGCTATGGAATTCAGGATATAATGGTATTAATCACGATCTCTTTGGTCGTCGTCCTGCTGAGCATATATGACCTAGGTGACCCGGTATGATGTACTCGTGTGCGCCGGACGGCTGAGTTGGGAGATCCCACATTCTTCTGGGGCAGGCTTTATGCGTCAGGACACCGTGATCACAAGACATGACATCAAATTCGATACCGAACGAACGCTCATTTATCGTCAGGATATTTCTGAAAACGCCCATAATCTCGCAGACGAGTCAAACCTTGATGCCAGGGCGGAACTGGGTACTTTTCGCCGTGACTTTGCGCAAAGTGGTAGTGTCACTACGGCCATGACTTCCGCCACTGGTAAACCTGAGTATGCGCCGGTGTCCCGTCCAAATGCGGTAGCATCATCGAAACCTCGAGTTCGTCTAGATTGCGCCATTCAAGAATCTGACGGGCTCTCTACGTAAGGTGACGTTATTAACTGAGGGATGTTTTTCAATCAACAAAGGATTTTTACAGCGTGGTTAGCGCTGCTGAATACTCTGCAAGCGAGCAACGCACTCCGGTCCGTTCGTTCGGTGGATCCAAAATCACAGGGTTTCGCGAGGCGGTCAATGTCGATCACCGGAGCGAATATAGCAGTCTACCGCCTGAACCTCCAGCTCAATCGGCACATGCGGGTTTTGTCCAGGATGTCTTGCCGCTTCGAAGACATCCAAACGCTGGTATCACTGCTTCCACGCCTGTACTAGTAGATCACCACAAGACAGTTCTTTTCGACTTCGGCAAGCAATACCATTAATCCTCGGTTCGTTAATAGTTCTCGTCCCTCGCTGAAGGACGACTCTCAAGCTACCTCCACGCATAGCTCATTTTCCTCTCACAAAATGTCGAGTGATTCGCCACTGCTACAGCTTTCTCTCGTGGCACTTGGGCAGGCACCCAAGGAAGCCCCGTTTTAGGTCTCTGCACCCTCGATGACGTCAAAGACACGAGCATATGAGCCAAAGTTGAAAGCCAGCCAACCGTCCCGTACGCCCTCCCACAGATAATATTGGCACCTCTACTGATTTAGGCGATTTTGGGCATGTCGATCAGTATTATCAATGGGCATATCCTGTTGCCAAGGCACATGTATGGCAAAGTGATGTGCAGGACAACAAATATCAGTCAATGGATACCCCAAGTCGTGTTCTACAACCCCCTACAACCCCCTACATTTCCATCCACTGATCCACCCCCAGCTCAGAGCTCTCTCGTTAGCGGTCATACAGATATCGATCTACGTTCGACTCGTTATTCAAATCATGGCGTGTCAAAGGGTCCCACCGAGACGTCCTACGAGGACGGAAACACGACCACCTTGGAGGAGCAGGTGTGTGGCTGTGGCTTGGAGCGTGGATGTGACTCCGAACATCGGCAGCTTGTCTCCCGAACAACTTTTGGCACCGAGGCGCAAACTTGTGATGGTGCCGAAAGCGATGTAGTTGCCAGCGAGCTTCCCGCGCCAATCGCCATCGATCCGTCGAACGCCGGGATCGTGACGGGCGAAGTCGATGTTCTTCCTGACCCTGTGCGACACGTCACTTCTATGTCTCAAGCCAAGGAGAAGCCTGGTCAAGTCTCATCGTACGTCTTTCCCGCGCTGTGTTCACCCTCGACTAAAATTGTCTAGCACTTTGGATTGATCCAACGCTATGCAGAGCGGATCGTTTCGTTGGTCAGGTGTTGGGTGTGGTTGGGAAGCTTCCGAAGGTCAATGCCGGCGAGCATCCTCGTTTTGAATATGTCATTGCATTTTCAAGGGAATCTGGAGCTTGAAGACAGTTTGTTCCTTCTCTGGACGTTCATACAGAGAAGAAACAAACACAGGTCTCAAAATTTGCCAAGAACGAGCTCATGGTGATTAATATTGATTTGACATTGGCTGTGGGCAGGTAACAGGCATGAGAGGGGCTCTCGCGAAGGTTCAACCGACTTCTTCACCCGCATGTACTGAAGTTGGAGGGAAGCTTTCGAGACATATTGAGAAGCATCGGTGGCTTGTAGTCAAGTGTTTCTGTTGGCTGAGTAGACTGATTAGCCACCTACTTGATGTGACCAGAGCCAATCTAGCTTACATATGTATCAATTCTGGAGCACGCAAATGCAAGTGTTTTTCATTTCAGTAGTAAACATGTCTATTGAGAAGAGTGGCTTTCCTGATCAGCGAAAGCTTGTGGGCAATAACTGAAAACATAGAATCGATCGTGGTATGTAAAGCGTTCCTTAAATTCATGTCTCTATTTCATGTACTGAAAGATCTTCAAAAAGGACAAGCAAACGGATGAGATACATTACTGATGATCATGGGTATACTCAGTAGAGGTGCAACAAATAAAGAGCCAGAAGCGAGTCTAGCGTCCACCATGTCTTGGTGCTACATGAGGATTAGCGCTCGAAGGTGTGGTGGAGGTGGGTACGGCAGTATGCGATTGGGAAGATGACTGAGCCTGAGTTGTGCCACCAGACTGTTGTGTGGCATTGCTATTGGGAGGACGTGGGATGCTTGCAGTAGGCTTCTTCTATTTCAAGGGAATTATTGGCCTCCGCCTTTCGTGTGCTGATGCGTACCTCTGTGTGATATGAGATGAGATGGGGTTTGAATATCTGAGAAGGGGAGTGTGACATACGCGTCGAGCCTGGCAATGAAAGACATCAACTATTGCTGAGGGATGCTCGTGCGGTCTTATCGTACGAGCCAGACACGATGCGTGTCCCATCCGGCAAGAACGAGAGTGAGTTAACTGAGCTGGTGTGCCCCAACAAGGGTTCGCCTAGTGGCTGCCCCGTCGCTGCATCCCACAACCGCACAGTGCGATCATCCGATCCAGTCGCAATGCGAGTCCCATCCGGCGATAACGAGACTGAGTTAACGTGATCAGTGTGTCCGCTGATCACAGTCAGAACTGCCGTCCAGTTGACATCACGTCCGGATGCTACACGAAGAGAGTTCGGAAACCGTGCAGAAAACGTTTTCAATAGTGCAGAGTTGAGTGGAGAGAATGGAAGTGCTGATACATAGAGATGAGGTGTGCTGTGCAAGATCATGCCGGCGAAGAGTTGAATGAACCTCTGCACGTCCATTGCAGCGGACGATGCATCTTCGTATCCGGCGTGACCCTGTAATTGCAATTACGCGTTAGTGAGCATGTTATCTGATGCTCGATAACCGAGTGCTCACCTTCAACTACTCGGCAATGAGAGGAAGGGCGGGGACTGCGCCGCTGAGCGCACTGATAAGACCGAGTACTTCGAGCCAGAAGAACAGTCGCTCATGGTCGAAGAATGATTTTGTTTCTGTGCCGAGTTCTGAATCGAACTTAGTGGCTTGTACGTGCGAAAGCCAGAACGGGCAGGCATAGGATAGATGTGGGGAGATGCGTTTGGCAGCTCGTTCTCGCAAACCGGGATCTTCTGAGTCGGGGAGATAGGATGATCTTGAGTCGCAGATATTGAAGGAAAGTTCGTCTTTCATCACTCCAAGCGGTGCGAAAGCGAGGTTTCGTTGAACCTTCGGCACGTCGACGAAGAACTCTCCGCTGTGTGATTCGTCTGTCAGGGAATCGCGAAAGGATGCGTGAAGGGGTCGAATTGGGGTGGATGGATGGGCGGTGCCGCTGAGGAGGGATCCCATGTATTCTATTATAACCTCCACTTTATAATGCTCGCTTGCATCTGGGAAATGGCTTCGCATGGCATTCAGGGAATTCAAAGGGAGGGTTCGACTGTGCAAAGAATTTGTCCCATCACGGAACGAAACTTCGCAAGCTGTGTTTGCTGAGACTTGAGGCTGATGTGTCTATCCTTTGGCATTATCTGCATCAGAATTAAGTCATACATATCATACAACAGGTGCTCCCGTTCGACGGGATCGCGTGAAACCATGACATTGAACGACTGGTCAGAAGATAAGCCAGGAGGTGCTTCGATCGATTCGCAAGCAAGACGTGCCCACTCGAAAAGACCGTCAGCTTTCTCGGCGAGGGCTGTAAACTCCGTGCTCCCAAAATGCTTAAGCCTTTGCAGCTTATTCGACACGTAAGCGTGAATATCGCGTTCCGCGATTTCTGGTCGGATGTCGTCCATGGAAATCCTTTTTAACGTGTTGAGCGCCATCAAACACGTTCTGAATGTACCGGAGGGGGCGAGAGGTGACGATAAACCGAAAGTTCTTTGGCAGCTCTGTGATTTTGGAAACATCACAGTTCTGAGATTTACCGGAAAGAATGTCAAGAAGGTCTTGGCCGCCTCGCTCTCGTCCAGTGCATCGATCACGATCACGACAGGGCCCACGGTTGAATCTGAGAGCTTCTGCATTGGTTCCATCAGAAGCTTCTCCCATTGCTGGATGATGTCAGCTGCAGTCTTTAGCGCACTGTCATTCTGAACTTTATCTGTCAGGGTTCGCCTCATCCCCCAATAACGATCAGCCAGGTTGCGCGCGATGGTAGAGAATATCTTCTCATGGCGACGGTCGGCTTCTCGATCTCGGTCAAAGCACATGGTCCAAGCCCTCCTGTATCGCTGAACGTGGGCGATGGTTGATTTGCCCCTGCCTGCAGGGTCAGACAGCCACAGGACCCGTGGAACGTCGTCTCCAGTGATGTTAACACAATCTGTGATCTGGGAGAGTACTTCCGTGCGCGTCCCTTGGAGGCATTGTTTCCTGGTGTCTATCCCTACGTTCGCTGCATAATCTATACCGCTAAGGAGAAATGTATAGCTGTTGCATCAGGAACAGGTAAGATATTCACCTGTACGGTGGGTGTAAATAGCTACATCCCGAGCAACTCGGTCCCGGAAGCTTTGCATGAGGGCATCCAACGCATCGCTGTACCGTTGAATTTCATTGTCTGTTTCGGCGAGAATGTCTTTCCCGAGTCTCTTCCCTGTCATAATAGTAGAAAAATTGAGCATGCGAAATGTGCAACAGCTTGAAGACTCACAGGAGATCTTGGTCTCTGAATGATCTCTGATAGAGCGGGCGCATTCAAGGGTCTGCTGAGAGATCTGTCCAAGAATACCGAGCATTGATGAAATTTGGCCAAGCGTCTCGTCCTGGATCATGAAGTCATAGACTCGATCCAACTTGTCGACAAGACCACGGACTGCTTGATCGCGGTTCGATTGGGCGATGATCGATGTCCATCTACACCGATGATTCCCAAGCGCGTGATAGAAACGAGAGAGGAACCAAACATGATTTTGAAGCACAAGACAAGACGCCCAGTGCAATCTTTCCATATAGATGTACCTGCAGAACGAAGTTAGTGCAATTCCAATCAACATGATTGGGCCCATACATCCGCGAGGGCCAGGTGAAACCGTGAAATTGGTCCTGCCGCGCCTATGGTGGACGACGGTTTGATTTGCCGTCATGCCCTGCACAATTTTCACACACCGCTTTATTCATATGTACAGCAGTGTTGCCTCGAGGCTTGCGGCCAAGGCTATTCCCTGCTATCATGTTTAAGCAAACGTTTCTACCCACTCTTCTCATTGGTCACGCATCCTTGTAACTAGTCAAGTCATACATGCCTGGGCGGAATGGCTTCATGTCCAGCTTGATATTGCACCCTCGTCATCAACCTTGTAATACATATAAATGGAGCATGGAGTGCATAAGTGCGTCGTATTGTTTATTATAGGTAGGACGGAATCTCATATACAACTGGTGCTGCCCCAGTGAGATACTTGAGTTTGCATGCCTTTCGGGCTTGTGCAATTGCGGTGACTGCTGACATACCCTACTCTCCTCCACGAGTCGGAGTCAATCTCAGGGAGTCAAAAACTGCTTGTGAGAACTTGTCGATATCGCGGTCAGTTACATCCCAAAGATTCGCCACCAGTAAAGGGCTATGCACGATGGATGTTGAGCAGGGAGCATGGATAAAATGAACTTACGACGTACCATCCAGCAAGCATATAATTAAATGGGGTGCCTACTCTGTCAAAATCACCCATCTCCTTCAGTAACCCGCTGGAGCACCCCCACAGCATTGTCGTTGCACAGCGCGGCAAATGACGGATTTTGTGTGACCGCACGTATTGTTCTCCTCCGCCGTGTCCGAAGTACCTAAAATCATCAAGATTCGATGCAGCAATTAGTCAAGAGTCACTCACGCTACTAAATCTTTCCGCGCGAGGGCATCTAAGAACTGCTGTTCGCTTGGTGGTCGTCCAATGACTCCCTTCCAGCCTACACTCCGCATTTGCTCAAGCCATGCCGCCTTCAAGAACAAACGAGGGAAGGTAAACTCAACTCCAGTAGACGATCCCCACATGTTCCTCGTCCTGGACCACAATGTACAGGGCGTTCCTTGGGAATATATTCCGGTCTTGAGGAGCCAGAGTGTGGGCCGCATCCCGAGCGTTTCGTTCTTGCTTGATCGGGTTCAACTTGAGAAGTCGCACAAGCCTTCAGTTTGAGTACCATGTGAATGTTGACTAGCATGGTGCACCTATGGTATACTTGCCCATGAGCCGGATAGTAAGTCTCCAGAGACAAAATTTGCTGCGACCTTTGGAGAGTCGAGCTGCAAGGCTGTATCATGGAGTATATGCTGTCACATGTGCAAATATAAGATATTATCCAAGGACATCAGAATTTAGTAGAGATGAGGCCCTGGAAGAATCCTTAGCCCAATCTGCGATTGCACTTCGAGACCAGCTGCCATCATAACCACATGTCCCAATTTTTGGTCGTTTCCCGTGACGTGCGAGCGCCTGACAAGTGAGTCTGTCTGATGTGGATGAGAGATTGCGTTTGAGATGGCCTGGTGGGTATGAAGTTGGTCGTCGTGGAGCTTGGGGGTTGAGAGCGTTGAAGGACGGCGTACCGGTGAGATTTAGGCGTGATTTAGATCTTGTGATGCGCATGGGTATTTGATCTGAGTCGGCCTCTTTCCTCTTTCTTTCACGAGCCCTTTGTTCTCTATTGCATTGTATCCCCCACGCCTGAGCGGCGCTCATGGCGCCCTGAAAAAGATCCCAAGTATCGCAGAGCAGCGTAAGTCGCCGTTCAAATTTTTTAGACTCATCTGTCGGTTGCGGGAAGCGTCCCTGAACAATCTCACCAATTTTATCTCGGTTGCACTTCGGCCCTGCGTTTATGACGGCAAAAGGAGGCGCAATATGACATGCAAGTGTTGGGAAATCGGGGAAAGGATATGTATGAGTTATTGGTGACTGGCCTGGCTCTATCCTCGAAATCGGCGGTGTATAGATTACGGCCACTAGGGTGTATTGAGTTAATTTTTCGAGTTTCCACTGCACGAAAGTGAGTATTTCGATAGTGAATAATACCATGAGTAACATACCTTTGTTAAAAATGATAGAGGAGCCTTGCTAGATGACGTGCTTTCCCTCCATGAAATGATCGTCTTGACATAATCATGCACGTCTTGCAGCACATGAATATCCGGTAAAAAAAACCAGTATTTCTGATCGAAAGAATGATGCACCTCGATACCTACTGTGGACTGAAATCAGCCTTGACTCACAAAAGATATAATGTGGGTTACAATTGAGCAGGTTTTGTCTACTATCATGATGAAAGTCTGAATACTTTAAGCCAAGGCAATATTCATAGAGGCAGAACTAAAGAAACGTCAGCATCGCACATCTCATAGTCTATAGAACCGCTTGCCATCTCGCGGGGGCTATTGCGTCGAATGACGTGAGCCATACGCAGAAGATTGGTGTCATCTTGTAGCGTGAGGATGCAATAGCATCCTTTGCGGTACATTTTGAAATAGTGCTCATTGAATGCGTCGCGGGTTCGTGAAGAAAAAGAAGTCCGTGATCCCGATTGCGAGTGACCAGTAGGAAGGGTTGAATAGACGCTGGAAGTCTTTTTCTTTGTCGGGGTGAATTCGTTGTGGCTTTCCATACGGTCGTGGTTGATGTCATCGTCATCGCGGCCATAATTTGATTCTGGATTCCGAGATGAGTAGTCCGACATCTAGTACGTATACTGTGTCAATACAATGTAAGATATCTCAGTTAAAAAAACTTACTGTGGATCTGGCCGTGTCGCAGAGAACTGAACAAAGCAAGTTTTGGGAGTGAGAAACACAAGGGAAATTTAGCGGGCATCGCGATTCGCTAGCCTGACTAGTAGTAGCGTGTGTTTGAATCCGTTTATTCCGTTTAATTTAAGCACATCAATATGTCTTATCTGGATCTTATCATTACTAAATTTTATGTTGTATGGTACTTTTTGTGGGGATATGGCGTTTCGTAAATGCTTCTTCTCTGCCTATTCCATTTTTTAATCTGCCGGTCAGTGCACGTTCATTGAAGTTACCATACGTTCAGCTGTGAACTTTCCCATTGAAGTTCCAATAAATTCCGGAAATTGTGAAACAGCATTCCAAAACGTTTCTGGATGGCCAAATTGGGCCAGGACGATGCGGACAGTACGGACGGGACGGACGGTCCTTTCCAAATTTCCGGAATATACAAGTTCAGTCCAGCCCGGGGCCATGCCGGACCTGTGACCCCGGACCTTGAGTCCGGTTTGGAAAGGTTCGGGTTCGAACCGAGGTTCAGACCGACCTGCGGCAGCACTAAATAATTCAATTACTATTATGACGTTATAACCCATTCACGACGAAATTGACAACTGTCGTCACAGAACCCAAGGAAGGACATCTTGACCACATCCTTCGATTCACTATTTTCCCTCGCGTGCATACGGCTTAAATGCAATGATCCTGACACTTATACGCCCACTCTCGACCTCCTCAATCGTACCACAATCCTTCTAGACTCTACCCCCGACCATGTGAGAATGCCATTCCGGCTTCCGCACGTGCCAACTACGTCCGCTGCATCTCTGGGGCATATCACAATCTGGCTGGCACGCTGCGCTGCATCAAAGCTCCGAGTATGGGGACGCGGCGCGTTTTCTGAAGGAACAATGTTCACTCGGGGCACGGGCACTTCACATACGAGCGGGTCTTATACAGGACGGCACAGAAGATGGCGAACGGGCCGAAGGGTGGAAATGAATCGAAGAACAGATGTTTCGGGGGTGGGAACTTCTTGCAGTATGCTGTTCTAAGATTGGAGACCGGAAGGTGATCATTTTGCATTGCTTACCTATCCGGAGTAGAACACTAATATTCCTGGGTACTATCAACTTGCGTGTGACGCCTTTGTGGAGAGCGTAAAAGCATTTCCGTATGGCTCGTCCGGTCTGGAGCGCCTGGCCAGGTCAGCAACGTCCACGAATGCTCTCAGCGCGAATGCAAGCACCAAGCAGCTTGGTGGGATAATTGACAGACTAACGTACACAGTGACGCGCGAACTTTTTCTCCCTGCAAGTGAAGTCAGCCTCCATACCGCCCAGTGTTAGTGTCACTACGACCATTACTTCCGCCACTGGTAAACCTGAGTGTGCGCCGGTCACCGAAACCAGGCGTAATTAGTGACGAGGTCCTAGGCCTGCTGCTCGAGCGTCAGATTTCGACTCTCGAACATTGCCTTCGGAAGGATAGTGTGCAGACTATTGTGCGCGGGCTATTACAAGATACTCTATCGGTGTACAAGGCTACTGTTCTTCCATTGCGCAGGGCTAGAGTGCTCTTCAAATGCATGGAGCTCTTGTAGAAGGATGGGAATGCTAATGCTAACGGCAGAGAAACTTCCTGGACCGCGGAGCACCTAGGTGAAGAAGTTTTAAACCTGCTCACCATTGAGGTATTTCTTTGCCTGGGTTCTGCAACTGTATATTATAAATTTTCCATTCCAGGATCTTGAGCACGACTCCGCCTTTGTGGTATTCCGCTCAAAGTACATCGCAGCAGTTTATCTTTGGTTAAGCCTCTTCGCGTATCGTAGCGCAGGATTACCAATGACTTCGAGCGCGTCATACCATGTAGAGGAGGCGTGCAACATCTTACGCGATGTCATTCCTAACTCTTCAATTGAAACGGATCCCAAGTTAATGCGATCACCTAGTCATGCGAAGAAGCCGACAAGAGTCGCGAACGTACGTACAACGAACAAGACAAGAGCGCGGAATCTTGCTCTTTAGTGCTTCCTTCTACTGTGAAGCCATGTGTTTGTCGGAAGCTTCTCCGCCCGAAGAAAAAGCTCTACCGACCGCTGAGCGCATAAGGCTGCGTGTTGGACGGCTCGAGCGTGCGGCGATGGCTTGCAGAGTCTCCGCAGCTGTCCAATAATCCAGGGTCTGTAGTTCGGTCGTTCATCACATGTGGTTTTCTGATTCGATTCCATCAGAACAACGCAGGCGGTGCTTTAGAGTACATGTCGCAATCATTGCGACTGTGGAATCGTACCGTGGACACGCTTTCTCCATTAAGCTAGCCTTCCTCCAAACCCACCAAGGCAACCGATGATTCATATCCATTCGAGGCTACCCCTCCAGAATCGTCACCCTCCAGCGATACTCGTCCAACGACCACTCGAAATTATCTAGTCAGAAATGTCTTATGGACGGGATAGAGTGTCGAATGGTTGAAGGACTGCTTTCAACCCTATTGACTCTCACTCATGCCTACTTCACTCTTGGTTCTTCCCGCGAAGTCGAGTATCTTTCTAAGCAAACACAGGATCTCGCCGAGTCCATTAATGCCCCGACCATGGTTGCTCGTGCACTGATGCGCATGGGTGAGATCCAGTTATACCAGAGGCAGCTAGATGCAGGAAAGGACTGCTTGGTCGAGGCTGCGGAGTTGCTACAGGATCTGCCGGGTGTGGATGCAGCTGATATGAGAGGGCTGAATGGAGATTGGAATCGCTTGAATGAGCAAACCCAGGACGCAAGGGACCTCTATGAGGTGGCATGTGCGATGCTTGGTGAACTCGAGGGAATGTTGGGGTCCTTCGACGGCAGGCGAGAGTCTTGGCTAGCGTTTCAATGCACTTCCTTTAATCAAACTTTCTAGTCGCCGTAAATACAGCGTAACGCTCTCACCACAAGTTACCTTAGCTGCCGCCGGACAGAAAGCAATAGTCCCTACCTTGTTGTCTGACATTCTCCGTCGCCATAGTAAGGAGCGTTGTTTTTAAACCTTGAACTTACTAACTGGTAAACTGCAGTCTGTTTACTACACGATGATGGAGATGCTGAGATCAAGGATCTGATAGAGCGTCTTATGGCTTTGTCCACTTCCCAAGACATAAAGGTGAGACTTTGTTATGGATTTCGGATTTATAGCTGAGTCGTTCACAGGGAAAAGAGCATCCACTTATGGGGAAACTTACCCTGCATAACGTCTACGACCAATTCCGTTCGGATATGTTTCTGAGCTCTTTGGCTGAATCTAGTAGGTATAGTGTACATACCAACCACCAAGAACTCATTATTTGTGTACAGCGATTGCACTGCTGACGAGCATGACAAGCGACCGAGCGGTATCGCTTACACCTTCGATCCAAGATATCTCGAGTACTCTGGATCAAGCAGAGAAATTCTTTTGGGCTGACCTTGGACTTACTGCGCACCGGGGGAACGTCCCCCACATCCACGAAGCGACTGTAAACCTTGCACTCATCAAAGCACTTCAGACATCCCCCATTATTGCTGCGTGCCTTCTTGCAATTTACCTGATGGAGCCTATTTTGACGCTGGACTAGATGCGTCATCTGCAATTACTCTACGCCGTGAAATGCTAGAGGCTATCAAGTATAAATTCCCCGGCGTGCAATTCGACGACCTTGAATGGCCCTTTATGACGCCCAGCGGTTCCCCGCTGCCTCGGAAGAGACCATTCTAATCTTCGGTGTTTGAGAACCTCCAACACTGAGGAAGCATCTGACGATGACGACGACTCGAGTGCAAGCATGAAGGCGTACTGGGATTCCATTCGCAAGACGTATGCAGAGCAATCTTTAGACACTTCCTTGCTATCGAATACGGCCATGTCACAGTTCCCGCCTATGTCAGCCTCACACCTGACAAGAGTACCCTCTTTATCTCTCGGCAGAATATTTCTTCTGAGCCGTTGATGTTCTGTGTGCCTCTCAAAGGCCGCCGCGAATCGGACGGAGAGGAACACCTCACGTTTGACGATGCGGAAAAAGGAGCTCGCTGAGATAATCCGCTTAAGCAACCAAGGGACACGCAACGCGGTCAACGTACGGGCATCCCAGTCGCTGTCGCAGATATAGATGTAGATCAGGTGATGGTGGATCTTCGCTGCGCGTTGGAGGAGCATGGTTTGAATCGCCCCTCAGTTCCTTTCAAGTCTCCGCTAGGGTCAAGCACTAAGAATGTCTTGCATGGATCCACAGATGTCCGATCAACAACACCTCCTGATCGGTTCTCAGCAGACGCAAGTCAAACCCGATCAAGCAAGAACGAAACGCTCGGGATGCGGCCCACACTCTGGCTCCTCAAGACCGGAATATATTCCCAAGGAACGCCCTGTACATTGTGGTCCAGGACGAGGAACATGTGGGGATCGTCTACTGGAGTTGAGTTTACCTTCCCTCGTTTGTTCTTGAAGGCGGCATGGCTTGAGCAAATGCGGAGTGTAGGCTGGAAGGGAGTCATTGGACGACCACCAAGCGAACAGCAGTTCTTAGATGCCCTCGCGCGGAAAGATTTAGTAGCGTGAGTGACTCTTGACTAATTGCTGCATCGAATCTTGATGATTTTAGGTACTTCGGACACGGCGGAGGAGAACAATACGTGCGGTCACACAAAATCCGTCATTTGCCGCGCTGTGCAACGACAATGCTGTGGGGGTGCTCCAGCGGGTTACTGAAGGAGATGGGTGATTTTGACAGAGTAGGCACCCCATTTAATTATATGCTTGCTGGATGGTACGTCGTAAGTTCATTTTATCCATGCTCCCTGCTCAACATCCATCGTGCATAGCCCTTTACTGGTGGCGAATCTTTGGGATGTAACTGACCGCGATATCGACAAGTTCTCACAAGCAGTTTTTGACTCCCTGAGATTGACTCCGACTCGTGGAGGAGAGTAGGGTATGTCAGCAGTCACCGCAATTGCACAAGCCCGAAAGGCATGCAAACTCAAGTATCTCACTGGGGCAGCACCAGTTGTATATGAGATTCCGTCCTACCTATAATAAACAATACGACGCACTTATGCACTCCATGCTCCATTTATATGTATTACAAGGTTGATGACGAGGGTGCAATATCAAGCTGGACATGAAGCCATTTCGCCCAGGCATGTATGACTGACTAGTTACAAGGATGCGTGACCATGGGGTTCAAATGGTAGCAAGAGAGCAATAAAACCAATTACGATGAAGATAGCTCCTGAAATTCAGATTGGCACAGATGTCGTGAGGTTCGCGTACAGAGCAATGATCAGGGCCTGTGCGGTAGATTAGAGAGTAGCAAGACGCACTGCCGTGAACAACAAATAAACCCACCATGACGCCAAATATCCTATTTGCAGCGGCCACGATCGCGTTACCAGTTCCACGATCTTTGGTAGGAAACAATTCGGGTGAAAGGGCATATAAGACGCCGTACATGACGTTGCTCATGTAGCAATAACCACAATTCCAACCAAGGAGCGCATTGAATGTGCGTGCGGTGGCCCGGGAGATGGGCCTCGTACTCATCTTTGAGCCGAAGCAGCGTCACTATTATGTCTGCACTCTCAACGTCCACAACGAGCGTGGTTTTACCCTTAATTCTAGATATCAGTGTTGATTCAATGCGGGAGAAGCACGCTGAGCCAACCTTTCTAACTCTCCTGAGCACCTTATCTCCACCCTCCCCAAACAACATATTCCTAAGTGCCGCTATCTGTGTACTTACACCTATCCTTGAAGATATGCCTATGCCCACATGTAATGCGACTTCATCAACAACGCTTGCATTTTCCACGTTCGCATACGCAGCTCCAGGTGAGAATGCAGTAGATACGCCCTGCAGGAAGGTCCGGGAGGGCGCTG